>NW_026876407.1:0-19356 GCF_032173495.1 Musca vetustissima | reverse complement strand
TAGTAGGAAGCAGCCATTTATTTCAATATTATCACCATATACAGTAATTTTCAAGAACATATATTATTTTTACTGTATATCTGGCTATTCTTTACTAGAAATGATAAAAAAATTCTGAATTTTTTTTTAAGAAAACAATTTTGATATTCGATATGAATTTAAGTAAAGCATACGTTATTTCCAAATCGATAAATGTAAATAGATATTTTATAAAAACATAATAGTTTTGAGTAGGTTTCCGACGTTTCTGACGTATGTATTATACGTCGGAAATGTATGTCATTTACGTCACTGTTTTTGACAGGCCATCTCTGTCCGCAGCATCACCAACATCTGATAATTGCTCAATATGTAAAATGGCATTTGACACAATTTCGGGCCCGTGAATAAAAAACTTGTGCAAAGTGGTAGGCATATTATACCAAGTATACGTTTAAACAAAAAGTCGTCCTGTATTGTGTGCATATATTTAAAATTTTTCATTATTAATCTCATGGCCACTGGATACAGCTATAACCGACACGTGCATTTTTATTAAATTAACATATATTTTTGTTATTTCGGCATATTTTTTTTAGCGTTTTGGTGCGTTTCTTTGATTTCTTTAGCTAAAAATGTCATCTTGTCATTCATTGTTTGAGCGCTCGAATACATCATGAGCTTCGACGATTATAAAAAACAACGTTCGAACTTGTACCAATAAAAAATGCTAATAAAGAACCCTTTTACCCGACTACTTGAAACTGCACAACACAATCACTATTTGTCAAAACAATGAATATTATTAAGGGGACCCCCCCATTCTCGGGGTCAAAATTTTTGTTGACATAATTCGAATCTACACTGATTAAGGAATGTCTCTACAAAATTTCAAGTGAAAATCTCAAGAACTCTTGAAGATATATCCGATTTATTGTGTCCGCATCAAGTGACGGCTGAAGGGCTTCTCAAACTTTAAACGCGTTTTTCTCTAAACATTTTTTTGCGAATGGCGGGCACGATAACTCAAAAACTAATAATCCAATCGGTTCCAAATTTTGCAACGTTTCTCTGGGAGTGTATAGCTCTCGTATGAACTAGGATAAAGCCAATCGTTGAAGATCTTCCTTATTTTTTAACTTGGTTTTTGGTCAAAAATCGGCGATTTTCCAAAAATATTTTTTCAAAGGTCCACCATTTTATTAATTTTAGAGCGAAGTCAATAATCCTAGTTCATACGAGAGCCAGACATGTACTATTTCTAACACCGTTGGAATTTTCGGATTCCGATGTTCCAGTGAGGAGTTATTATGCCCGCCATCAAAAATAAGGTCTTTTCTTTAATTACAAAAAACAACAACAAAACAATAACAAAATTTTGTTGTAAATTATTTTTCTTCTCTTTTAAATCTTCAATTGTATATGTGTAAAGTTACAGAAAATCTTGAAAAAATAAAATCGAGAATGGGGGGGGGGGGGTGTTCCCTTAAAATAAACAAAAACAAAAGATTATTGTAACAAAGAATATTATTAAAAGAAACAAAAATAATAACAATAAAATATTTAGAAAAAATAACATGAAAAACAAGAAAACACAACACTCAACAACAGCACCAGCCACGAGATCAATGTGACTTTTAATTTGACTGCTGCAATACTTGTATTAAACAATGCATAGCTTCTAAAAGGCACAAAAGGGCAGCGTAAAATTTTGCTTTGCAATATAACACAGATTTATGTCCTCTTTAATATAAACCAAAAATTATGACACGAATGTGGACGAATAATAACTATTTATCCATTTAAAATATAAAAATATTATTTTTTTTTTGGCATTTTCAATATAAATAACTAAATCTTAATCACTTCCAAACACAATTTCATACTCAAATGTTAACGAAGTATTTGCAAAATAACCTAAACTTCATGGTTCCGTTGAAAAAAATTTAACTTTTACAATACTTTTTAAAATAAATAAAATTTTCAACGGGAACGTTTTCACTTTTTTCAGCCTTTTTTGGCACAAAAATTTGTATGAAGTTTGACTTTGAAGTTTCACTACAAAAACACCAGTCCACTTTTGACATTTATTTCAACGACAAGTGATGTAGAATTTTATATACTTCAACCGTGTGCAAAAATTTTTAACGATACTTAAAATTTAATTTTTTAATTAATCCAAGGAAACAGGGTTTTCTAACCCACTGTGCGCCGTAATCATATGCAATCCATTCTCACTTATTGCTTCCATGTATATTTTATTATTTTTAAGTACATACGATTTATTATTTTTAATTAAAACATCATAGCCTAAATCAGTAATCTTCGACATTGAAATTAAATTTCCTCCAAGTAATGGAACAAACAACGTGTTTTGCAATTTTATTTATATATTTAGTTGTATTGTTGCAATTCCTTCTACCTTGACGCTAGTATCATCGGCTAGAGCTAATTTACTACCGTAATCTTTTTTAATACCATAAATAAATATTCATCGACGCTCATATGAGATGTTGCCCCACTGTCAAAACACCATTTAAAGGGGCGTTGTCTATTTTCCGCAGCATTTTCTTTACATCCATTTGTCCTGTCAGTTTTTTCACAAACCGTTTTTGTAGAATGATTGGATTCATTAAGTTTAACTCTGCAATCCTTTGCTTTATGGTCTTTTTTACCACATCTATGACAATTAAATGGAAATCGTTTGTCTGACATACCTGAATCAGATCTACATTTTTTTCTTTTTGAATTGAAGCTTTGCGACCTCATTGCATTTTCGGCATCTTCATCACTCTTTTCACACCCAACTTATAGTAATCGGGACCTTAACACATTGAGCGATGGAAACTCATTCGCAGTATCAAAAGCAGCACGAATTTTTTTTAAACTTTTCCGATAACCCATCCAGCAAAATTACAGACAAAAAACGTTCATCAATTTTAACATCCATTTCCCACAGACTCGAAACACATATGATACTCGGACAGACTTTGAACAGGGGACATTTTCAAATTAAGCAACTTTCGAAACATTTCGGTTTTACGTCGACTTTCTGTCGTATGTTTCTTGAAAATATTTCCAAATTTCCCGAGCAATTTTAAAATTTCTTACCATTCTTACTATATTTGTTTCCAGCGAAAAAATAAATTCAGAACGAGCATCAAGCGCCAATTCATCATAGGATATCTGTTCATCCAATTTCTTTCGGTGTTCACTTCGTTGCGCAGTTGTTGCGGGTTCTGGTAAATCTGGAACAATCGGCCTGTTTTCTTCTCCAATTAAATATTTCAACAATCTTGCCTTTTGAAGAACTGCATCCATTTGCGTTTTCCATGTAGCATAATTTGAGCCATTGAACGATGGAATTCGTACATTAAAGCTGGCCTTTTACATTTTCTTTCTATTTGGTACAATATACATATCTTCGCAATGGTTACGGATTATGGGCCTTAATCCGTAACCATCCGTAACCACCTATTAAAAAATAGAAGTACTCCGAGGATATTTTTTTATAGAAGAACAGCAACGTTTATTATTAAGGGTTGAAAACAGACTGAGAAAATTTTTTAATACAATAAAATATCTACACCTATTTCAATGACAATACATATTTATAAAAGTCATGGCTACTTAACAGATATGTTCATAAATATTAACAGTACTAATATCCCGATTTTAATATATTTTTATTTGTTCTACAGTAAATTTTGGTACATTAGGGGGATTGCATTTCTCCCTAATGTACCGCGCTTATTTTTGTATGGATGATGTGTATTTACACCTACGTTATTCAGACAAATTTTGAAGGTCGTACCTGTAACCGTTTCCAAGATATATGCATATTTCATGTTTAGAAATTTTGAGGTATGTTTACTATTGATGCTATAACTCTGCAACCACGCAGAATTTTTTAAGTTTATCGAGCCTATGTTACTATCAGGACATGACACGACATACTATGTAAATCCTATTAACATTCATCGCGGAATTTTCGAAGTTTGTCTTGCTTGTCTTACTTACATGGGTTGATATGACTTACTGCGAAAATTTCCGTAAAATCTATTGAGCGGTTTTTGTGTCAACAACCAAAAGTGTTTCCATTTTCTATATTTAGATTAATTAAATGCAGTGCGAGTACATTTTTCCCTATTGTACCACGCGAATTTTTGTAGGGATGATGCGTATTTTGAACCAAGTTACTCAGACAAATTTTGAAGTGGGAATCTGTAAACCTTCTTAAGATATAAGCTTAGAAAATGAATATTAGGTCAGATGTATAATTACTTTCGATGCGATAACTCCACATCCACGCGAAATGTTGGAATTTTATATAGCCATGTCCATCATTTCAATAAAGCCTTTCATTGCTTTCCTACGATATTTGCGAAAAATATGATAAATTTATAAAACCACAATTGAAAATTGGTCATCGACCTTTTTTCCAGAGACATTATTTCTATTTGACTGATTGTTCATTTATTCATTTAAACATTAGGTTAATGGCCGGAAACCATTGATTCGTTTGCTTCCATAGTTGGTGCAATCAAAAGCCTTTGTTCTTTATTCGTAATTCAATTGGTTTTTTTAAGTTACTGCAGTAGAAATATTTCAGTTATTATTAAGACCACCCATTCAACCACTCTCCTGCTGGTGGGCGGTTTGCGAATGAGTAACATCAATCATAAAATTACACCATTATATTTTGTGGCAAATTTTGCACGACTTTGCTTATTCGTTCGAACGTTCATTTATTCAGGCATTGTCTCACTAATAGGATCCAATTTCATTTTTACGTCATATTTTTTCGTTTCTTTCCTTTTTCGCCAACTAAGGACCAAGGCAATGGGATACTATCAGCAACTACAACGATGATGATGATTAAATACCGATGGTCGTTTAACTTTCCGTCATTTTTCCACTATGGTTTAGAAGTCATTCACAGCTATAATTGAAAAATAAGTGATGAAGGGCTAAAAATCATTTCCCAAGAACATAAATAATAAAAAGAAAGTATAAAGTAAGCATATTTTTGTGATTAACAGTCTCTGCTACGAGAAATGATATTCTTTGGGGAAATTTGTAATTGAATGACTAGAATATGCACTCCGAATTCTTGGTGAGTAAAAAAGTTTCTATGTTGTTTGGTCCTTAATTTTACATTCTCATTGGGCTAACAAATTTATTTCCAGAAAATTCGAAATATATGTAGGTTTATGTTTTGATGTAACCTTCATATACATATCGGCACCAATTTACTGTATTTTGAAATGTCAAATCGATTGTTTCTATTAACGTTTTGATGTTTCATGTTCTCAAATGATGAAAAACTTTCGTGTAGTCATTATACACTTCATCACACTGTGCTACAGGGTATTATGTCTTTGTGCATATGTTTGTAACAGGCAAAAGGAAACGAGATAGACACAAGGTTCCTTTTGAGAATATGCATAGACTCACTTTCTAAGTCGATTTATGCATGTCCATCCGTACGCCCGTCTGTCTATTGAAATTGAGAAAAATCGGTTCAGATTTATATATAGCTCCCATATATATTTTTGTCTGATTTAAGGTAAATGGTACACCAAAGTCCCTTCATTTCTTTCGATTTGCACGAAATGTGGCATAGCCTACTGAATTGAGCCTAGAATGATGTGTGTTAAGTTTCGTGAAAATAGGTTCAGATTTAGATACAGCTCCCATACATATTTTCATCCGATTTAAGGCAAATGTTGCATTAAAGTTGCTGTATATCTTTCGATTTGCACTAAATTTGGCACAGCGTACTAAATTTGGTTTAGAATGGTGTGTGTTAAGTTTCCAGAAAATCGGTTCAGATTTAGATATAGCCCCCATATATTTTCGACCGATTTAAGGAAAATGGTGCACTAAAGACCCCAATATCTTTCGATTTGCACATCATACTGAATTAACTCTAGAATGATGTGTACTAAATTTCGTGAAAATCGGTTCAGATTTAGATATAGCTCCCATATATATTTTTGTCTGATTTAAGGTAAATGGTGCACCAAAGTCCCTATATATATTTCGATTTGCACGAAATTTGCCATATCGTAGTGAATTGAGTCGAGAATAATGTGTGTTAAGTTTCGTGAAAATCGGTTCAGATTTAGATATAGCCCCATATATATTTTCGTCCGATTTAAGGTAAATGGTGCACCCATGATCCTATATATCTTTCGATTTGCACGATATTTAACACAGCGTACTGAATAGGATCTGGAGTCATGTCTGCCGAGTTTCGTGGAAATCGGTTCGGATTTGGATATAGCTCACATATATATTCTCGTCCGATTTTGTGTAAATAGTGTACCAAAGCCTCTACATATCATTCGATTTGCACGAAATTTGTATAGCGTACTGAATTAAGTCTAGAATGATGTGTGTAAAGTTTCGTGAAATCGTTTAGTGGAAATCGCTTTAGATTTAGATATAGTTCCGTATATATTTTCCTCCAATATAATAGAAATTGTGTACCAAAGTCCCTATATACCGTTCGATTTGCGCGAAATTTGGCATAGCGTACTGGCTTAAGTTTAGAATGGCGTTTTTTAATTTTCCTGAAAATGCAGATTTAGATATATCTGCACCAAATTCCTCCGATTGACACTAAATTTTGCTCAACGTATTCAATTGAGACTAGAATGATTGCGCTTTTTTGCAATGGGTGCAGATGCAGACATAGCTTCCATATATATTTCGAACGTGTGTCTAATTGATATTATCGAATAATGTGTATCAAGTGTGCTATAAATCGATTTACCCAAATTTGTCCCATTGAAATTTGGCATAGGTTGCAGAAAAGCATTGATCGATTGATGATGTCGGTTCATTTATTGATAAAGATTAAATCAAATCAATTGTTTTTAATGGAATTTTAAACAAACAATTGAGAATACCCATATCGACGCCTCCGAACCATAGTATGCTAAGTCTGAAATGTGAGTTTTCCAGTAGAAGCTCTCAAAGTATGGGAGTTTCATATATCTTACGGGCCATGCTAAGTACATTTTTGCTTATAGCTTTGGTTTGGATTGGCGGATGATTACCAAAATTTCAGAGAATATAAATTAAGGACCGTAGTATCTAAAAACGTAAAATATACCCAAAGTGGTGAAGGGTATCATATAGTCGGCCCAGTCCGACTTTTCTTCTTTCCTTACTGGTTCCACAATGTCAATATTCCGACAAGCCCTAGTACAGACGTTCTGACCATTCTAAAGTATTTTAAGGGTATAAAGGGCTCTACTAGCCCTAGCTTAATGATTTTTTAATTTTTATATCTCGAAATAGGCCTTAATTAAAAAATTGTCTGGTAAGTCTGTATTTGTAGGCGATGCGAACATTAGATGAAATAATTCGGCGGGCCTCTAATGTCATAACCCCGTCTGTAAGATTGTAGTGTTGGTAATTGAATAAAATAAAATTGTGTTAAATTGTATTAGGCGAGAATAGAATGACAGAATATTATGCTGTCAAAGCAATGTGCTTATAAGTACCAACATAATGCTGCAGCCACAATACAACTGTTTATGATGACTACAACTAAAGGTTTGGTTAAATTAATTCTAGTTGTCATTCCATCAAAGTCAACATCAGCACAATCGGATTTTTTTCCTAAGCTCTCAAAATGATTTCATGGAAATATACAAAATATTATTAATGTTGGACGTTGAACAAATGAAATCTCACTAAGAAATATATTGGAGCCAAACGTTATTCTACGATTAGTTTCCCACATATATATATATTTTGGTCCGATTTCATATAATTGTGCCCAATTAGCCAATTACTCTAAAGTGGCACGAAATAGACAACGTCTCTTCGACGAAATCCTACAAAAGGAATCCAATGACAATGAATCCAATTGACAATGTAAACTTTAAAACATATTAATTTCCACTTATTTCCTCTAGAACGGAATAAATTTATAGTACTGTATCACATGTTCCAATAAACATCTTTAGAATGTAATCGCTAAAAAAATTAATTAAAATTCAAAAAATGTTCACGGCTCGTTTTTACCTTAATTTTTTTCTTTTCCGTTTTCATCATTGTATTCCCGTACTGCATTTTACATTTCTCTTCAACTTTTCAATGTAACTGATGGACAGAATCCATTTTTTGGCATTCTGTTGCAAAGAGCTGTACAATTTCACGTCTTAACACTTTACTATAACAACTTGGCCTGTGTTCATCATCAGAGAAGTCATAGCTAAGAATATTTCAAACCAAATCACGTTTGCCAATAACAATGGTAGGTGGACAAAAACAAGAAAACAAATCAACAAGAACGATGTCTATTAAATATTCTTATTTTCTTCAAATGGAAGAGCATGACGCAAATATACTAAGTAGATCACAAGGTCTTGTCGAATGTATGGCACCATCACGTGTTTTCCATCTATATACAATCATTATTTTAAGATCCTCACACTTCCTCTGCAGACATTTCTTCCCCAAAATTACAAAGTAATATGGATTTCCTACATTTCTGTCTTTCCTTCTTTTGCTGTCAGTCAAATTAAGTGACTGGTATGTTTGCAAATTATGATAACTAACGTGCACTTCAATTTATTGCATTCTTCGTTTCCATGTCCTTTTGGTAAGGAGAAGAAATGGAAACATAAGGAATTGCCATGGCACCCCCATCATCAATTTTTGGTTATATAGCCTTCATCGCGTGAGTGCTGAACGCAATACTCATTACATTTCTGACTTTTGTGCTTTGCCTGTCACTCCACACTTCTTCCTTTCACTCCTCACTTCTTCAATTCATCTTGATGGAAGGAGGGATTAATTAGTGGTATGAAGTTTCACTGTACATATACTGAGATTCACTTCACTTCAATAATATTTTCAATTTGCAACAATGTTGCCATTGTGTTGCAATTTGAACGCTGCAACCACTTGAGACTTGATTGAAGTTCTCGTATGATGTTTCCTTTTGAGTTGCAACATAAATAATGATCTTTATACCCTTCACCACACTGTGGTACAGGGTATCTTTGTGCATATGTTTGTAACAGGCTAAAGGAATCGAGACATACCAACGTTTCCTTTTGAGAATATTTTCTAATCATACGGGCATGTTCTGGCATTCACTTCTACGGCAGAAGTGTATCGAACACACGCCGAGGTGTTCTGTAACACACTTTACACCCATTTGAGGTGTATTCTTTACACTTACATTTTCGTAGTGAGAGTCGGGTGTATTCATGTTTTTCTATATGAAAGAAAATCTGTTTTGAAATAAAAAACGCACATGATGATAGATTGATATTTTATTATTGCGTATAATTTGTTTAAAATCACAAAAATTACATGAAACACCATTAAAAACAAATTTTAAATAGATACTAAGGTTTGTTTTGAATTTTCCTCAACTGAATTTCTTGCTTGACACTAACAGCTGATTTGAAGTAAGGCCGAAGAAGATAAGGTTACCAAATGTTCCCCTTAAATCAATCAACAAATTAATGATATTACAGATGTTCCATACATATATTTTATGTTAATATATGTTATGTTAATATTAAAAAATAATAATAAAATTGTCGTTAGAATTAACGAAATTACAAAAAAAAAAAAAAAAATTACAGAAACAATGTTGAAAACGAATACATTTTATATTGTATGGCAACACTTTTTCTGTAAAGTACCATTTCGACGTTTATTCTTGTCGCAGTTCAAAATTTCAATTCACGTGAGAAGCAGAACAGGAGGTAGCTTCTGAGGTGAAGTATATGTGTAAAGTGAAAAGAACACACCGTGAGTTCCAGAACATACCCGATATTCTCAAAATGAACTTTTCTGAGTCGATTTATGCATCACCATCCGTCCGTCCATGTATTATTGTGAGCAAAGTACTGGTCGCATGTTTGATCCGATTTGACTAAAATTTTCACAGGTCACTAATTTGGCCCAAGGACGAATTCTATTGAAATTTTAGAACATCGGTTCAGATTTAGATGTAGCTCCCATATATAGTTGTCCAATTTTATGTAAATTGTGCACCGAACTCGCAATATTTGTCCGATTGAAACAACAATTTGCACAGGTTATTAAATTAGGTACAGCGTGATGTACATGTTTTGTGGAAATCGGTTCAGATTTAAATATAGCTCCCATATATAGTGTGTTTTCTAAACCTTTAATTATTGTACTTTTAACCTTTTAATTCCTTTTTTTATTGAAAGATATTTATTGTTGGTTTAATATTTCATTCCATTTCCTATTTGGTTTTTATTTTTCTTTTTTTGTAGCTTTAGGGTTTTTTTTGTACAATAATTTAACTTATTTTAGGTTTAATATTTCTCTTTTTTTTGTATTTCAATTTTTTAACAGTGTAGGCTTAAGTTTTAAGGTGTTTGTTTTTGTATTTCATTTTCATTTAGATTTTATATAGCACAATTTTAGGTATAAGTTTTAGGTTTTAATTCAATTTTAACTAGCATAATTTTAGGTATAAGTTTTAAATTCAGTGTTGTTTTAAAAATTCATGTTCTAGTTAATTCAGTTTAGGTTAAGTTTTAACTTATTTATTTATTAAAACTTCTGTACTCCTTCGGCAGGGATTCAAGGGATGAGTTTGTGTTTTCGTGTAACTTTCTGTCGGTTTTGTATTTTCACCTTATTGTTGTTTGGTGTCACTGTGATTGTATGTTTGATGTGTTGTGTGTCTGTAAAATATTCAAACTTTTAATTTTTAAATTTCACACTTGTTTTTCACTTGGTACGGGGGGAACAATAGTAGCTGCGCGCAATTAGGTAACCGAGACGAAACTAAACTTTTCCAAATTTGCATTGTCACAGCAAACCAGTTTGAGCTGTAACAATGCCTATTTACTGGAATCCAGCATTGGAATTTACCGGTAGCTATATAAACATATGTGTGTTGGTGTGCGAAAATTGCATTGTTTATGTATGTATTTTCACAATGCCGCACATGTTTATATAGCCGCCGGCAAAAAGATGACCACCAGCTTTGGTCTTTTTGCGACCGTATTCCAATGCCGGATGTAAAAATTTGTCCGCCGATAAAAATTCGGACGACAGCTTTGTGCTGTTTCTTTTTGTTATGTTTCTAAACATTTCTGGGCCCCGCGTACCAAGTGTAATTAAAATAAGCCAAAGAAAAATATTATACTTAGGTCCGGGGCATATTTTTGATGGGTCCAGCGAAAACGTATCCTAGTTTCGTGCGGTACGCCAAAACGTCGCCGACGCCTGTGGCTGAGCACCCCTCTCTCCGAATTGCCGAGTACGTGTCGGCCCCCAGCTCAACGTCAATCGGTGTATTGCCTCGGGGGTCGGGATCAGCCAGCTCATCGTTTGTATAGTTAATTGTGGGGTCCTCTAAAATCGGGTCCGAGTATACCGGGCGTTGACCGTGAGGGACCTGGTGCTATTGGGTCGTCGGGGCAGTACCGTGAAACTTGTGAATCGCTCCCCTTGGTACGTCCGTGCCGGCAGGCCCATGCGACGGAAAGCGGCGTAGGAAATTTTAGACATTGTCGCTGATTGGCTGAGGATGGCTCTGACTACTTTGAAGCCCGCGATCCCGTCAACCCGTAGACGCACCATTGCTGTTGGCACAAATACTAGGTCCCAGGCAAAGGCGGGCTCGGTGGCAACCTCGATATTTAGGGGCCTCTCCTCGAGTTGCGATGCCCCGTGCAGCAGAGTGTGGTGCCGATTCTGACATCTGCGGCAACCGGTTACTGAAGGGCAGTCAGGTGCCAGGTGGCTCCGCGCGAGGCAGTTTCGACAGTAACCCCGGCGCTCTACTGTTTCATACCGTTGGAAGGGGGTCTGGTCGCGAAACCGGGAGCAGGCACTGAGGGCGTGGTCCTCCTGACATAAGCCGCACGAGTGCTGCCAATGACTGGGTCTGTGCTGAGGCTGCCTAGCATTGGACCTACTCCGTGGTCGTCGGTCGTTGGAACGGGGCTGGTTGGGCTGTCTACGGGCTGGGCTGGGGCTGCGTTCTGCCAATCGCCAGTCCTGGTTTGGTAAGTAGGCTGCCATATCTGAAAGAAAAAACAAGATGCGAGTACAAAGTTCTTCTTCCCCGTGAAGACCGACTAGTCAGTCAGAGAACAATTTAACTATTTTTGTGATGGGTCTGCTTATGTTGCCACCAGCAGTCCGAATGTCGACAACCCTCGTGTTTTGGTCCGTTCCTGGGTACGTTTTCTGAATGCGACCTAACTTCCATTCATGAGGAGCTAACCTGTCGTCTTTTATTACCACTAAGTCCCCTTCTTTAACGTTATCCTTCTCGTACTTCCATTTAGTCCGCCTGTGAAGCTCATGAAGATACTCTAATTTCCACCGGTTGCAAAAGTACTGTGATATAACTTTGAGTCGCTTCCAACGGTTTACTAAACTAATGTCCGTGTCTGAAATGTCAGGTTCGGGTGGAGTAAGGATAGATGTACCTATGAGAAAGTGACCCGGGGTCAGTGGCGACAAATCGTTAGGGTCCTCGCTAGACGGACTTAAGGGTCTAGAGTTTAAGCAGGCTTCAATTCGTGTCAGAATTGTAGCAAACTCTTCGAACGTAAAATTCATTTTTGGAATACATTTGCGTAAATGAGTTTTGAAAGATTTAACTCCGGCCTCCCACAGACCACCCATATGAGGTGCACCAGGGGGGATGAACTTCCAATTGAGATCTTGATGGTATTGGTTTGTGATCATATTGGTCTGTAAATTTTTCATAAACGCTAATCGATCCCGCTTTAACAGATCGACGGCTCCAACAAAGTTTGTTCCGTTGTCCGAGTAGATTGTCGACGGGCATCCGCGTCTGCTAAAAAATCTTGAAAATGCGGCAAGAAATGCATAGGATGACAAGTCGCTTGCCGGCTCCAGATGTATGGCCTTTGTAGCGAAGCACACAAAAAGGCACACGTACCCTTTTGTTAAAAAGCAAGTGCGACCAGTAAAATTCTTAATGTTGAACGGCCCAGCAAAATCTACTCCAGTATTTGTGAAGGGTCTGGATAAAAGGGTTCGTTCTGGCGGAAGGGAGGCCATTATTTGTTCCTGAGTTCGCTTCTTATGGATTATGCATATTTTGCAGTTTCGTATAGTCTTTTTTATCAACGACGGGAGACCGAATATCCAGAATTCGGCCCTTAGCACTCGAGTCATTAACTGGTTACCTCCGTGTAGGGTAACTTTGTGAGTGAGGTCTACAAGTAGTTGGCTAAGTGTTGCTCCGTGAGGTAATAATATAGGGTGTCGTTCCCCGTACGTGAGCGCAGTTGATTGTACCAATCTGCCATTTGAACGCATAACTCCTTTTGAGTCCAAAAATGGGTTAAGTGTCAAGAGTGGGCTGGATGGAGAAATTCGGGTCTTATTTTCCAGTGATTTATATTCTTCGGGATAAAAGAACTTCTGCGTTCGAATTATGCTAGCCCTTTTTCCATCCTGAACTTCTGGTGCCGAAAGATCTGTCGACGATGTTCGCAAATGTTGCCTGTTTTCCCCAGAGTTTTTCCAAAATCTTAACGCGTATGCATGGGTCCGATATACTCTGGATAAAGATGAGAAATTTTTGAGTGGGTCATCCTTTTCTTGAAGTAGGGTCAAGGCTTTTACTGTTTTTGCTTCTAAACTCGTGTCCTCAAGAACTTCATACGATGGCCACCTAGCCTTGGGTAATTTAAGCCACTGGGGTCCATACCACCAGAGTTCCTGAGTCCTTAAATCCAAAGGTGAACATCCTCGACTCGCAATGTCGGCTGGGTTGCTTTCGGAATCAACATGTCTCCAATTGTCTTGCCCAACATTCTCAGAAATCTCCGAAATTCTATTTCCCACGAAGGCATTCCAGTGGCAAGGAGGCTTTTTCAGCCATGCAAGGACGATTGTTGAATCCGTCCAAAATTGTGTCGAGTATGATGTTATTTGAAGGTTTTTTATAATGGATGCGGCTAATTTGGAGAGTAGTACCGCTCCGCATAATTCTAGGCGCGGAATTGACAGTTTCTTGATTGGTGCAACACGGGTCTTGGCGGCCAGCAGAAATGTATGAGTGCTATAATCTTTGTTTTCGATTCGAATATATAATGTAGCTCCGTATGCGTTTTCCGAAGCATCGCAAAATCCGTGTATTTCCACGGAAACATCTGCAGTGAATCTTATCCATCTTGGAACCTTCAGAAATTCGATTTCTTTGCTGTTTTTTACAAAATTATTCCAGTTCTTTTGGGTCATTGGCTTCAACGGGTCATCCCAGTCTATTTTATCTAGCCAGATTTGTTGCATTATTAACTTGGCTACCAACACGACTGGCGCCAGCCAACCGCAAGGGTCAAATAATTTGGCTATTGTTGATAGGACTTCTCGTTTTGTTGAGGTAGTGTGATTCTCCATTGCCGGCGGTGTGAACGAGAAAAAATCGCCAGAAATATTCCATCTAATTCCCAATGTCTTTGTGGATGCATCTTCCGATATATCTAACCAATTGAGAGGTAGTAATTTTTCTTCTGGAATATCTTCAATAATCTTGTGGTCGTTTGATGCCCACTTCATGAGTTGAAATCCAGCCGATGCTAGAGCGGCAGTTAATTCCTTACGAGCTTCGATGGATTCTTCTTCCGTGTGACCACCAGCTAATACATCATCCACGTACAGATTATTTAAAATTATATTTGCGGCTCTTGGATACACATCCTTTATGTCCTCTGCCAGTTTTAGAAGAGTCCTCAATGCCAAATATGGTGCACAGTTAACTCCAAATGTAACTGTCAGTAGTTCATAGTCTTCGATGGGGTCGTCAGGTGACTGTCTAAAGAGTATTCTTTGAAATTTGGTTTGGGTCGGATCCAAAAGTATCTGCCGATACATCTTTGTGATGTCTGCGTTAAAAACGTATTTAAAAAATCGCCATTTTAAAATTTGTAATACCAGATCTTGTTGTAAAATGGGTCCAGGAAATAGTGTGTCATTGAGGCTTGTTTTGTTTGCTGAGGGACAAGAAGCGTTGAACACCACTCGCAACTTCGTAGTGAGTCGATCTGGTTTTATTACAGCATGATGTGGCAGATAATAATTTGGCATGTTCTCAATTTCATTTTTGTGAATTTTTCGCATGTGTCCAAGCTCTAAGTATTCGAGTATCGAATTATCATATTGTTCCTTTATCTCGGGTGTTTTCATGAGTTTTTTCTCCATTCTGTAGAATTGAGCTAAGGCGATGTTTCTAGAATTTCCTAATTCTTCACATTTTTTGAATGGGAGAGTCACCACATATCTTCCATCCTTATTCCGTATAGTTGTCTCAGTAAAATTTCGTTCGCAAAATTGGTCTTCCTCTGACCGTAAAACTTTTTTAGGGGTCTCTTCCACCTCCCAAAAACGTGTAAGTACTTTTTCAATTGATGTGGTGCTAAGCAATGAAATTTGATTCCTTTGTATAGTATTTCCTGGTATGGGTCCTCCAACGATCCATCCAAATTTGGTTTGTTGTGTTAAAATTGATCCAAATATTTTCATTGGTGTTCCAATTGTGAATATCAATGGTCCGATGTCCATTCCAATAAGTAAGTCAATGGGTTGACTGATGTAGAATTTCGGGTCAGCCAATTCCAATGATGTAATATCTCTAAGTTGTGATTTATCTAAGTTTTGCGGTGGTAGATTTGAGGGTAACGTTCGTAAAACTGGAGCCCATACCTCCAGTTTAAAGCTAGGGTCGTATTTGGATCTCATCGTGAATAGGCAAGACTTCGTTGAAGTTTCCGAGACAAATTGACTAAGTCCTGTTACATGGACCAAGTTGCTGCGAGTTGGCAGTTTCAAAAGATTCTTCATTTTTTCCGATATAAATGTTGATTGTGATCCAGAGTCAATGAGTGCTCTGGCATCGTAAAGTTGTCCTTTGGCTTCAATTTGTACGATTGCTGTAAAAAGTAAAGTTCCTCCAGATTGTTGAGTCTCAACGGGTGTATCCTGAAGGGTCAAGGTAGTGACAGTAGTTGGTTCTTGATTCGTAGTGGACTGTATTTGATTTGTATGAGTGGCAGCACTGTGACTAGGTTGTGCTTCCACTCGAGCTAGGTATGTGTTTGTTGATTGGGTTTCCGTTCCCTTGTGTAACAAAGTGTGGTGTCTCATTGTACAAGTTCGACAACCAAAGCGACTTTTGCAGTCCTTTACTCCATGGTTGGATGACAAGCAATTGTAGCATAAGTGTGAAGTTTTCACCAAGTGAATTCGATCATTCACATTCTTTTTCAAGAATTCGTTGCAATCCCTTATGAAGTGATTGGCTTTGCATAATTGGCATTGTTGAGGACTAGGTGCCTTATTTGATTGAGGCTGAGTGTAATGAGTTTGTTTTCCTCCAGGGTTGTTGCCATTTTTCGAAACATTTGTTTGAAAAGAGTTAAAAAATCTCGGTTTATTATTTCCAGGTGGTTTCGATTGATTGCTTTTTGACGTGGACGGTTTTATGTTCCCCACCGATTCCATTGTCTTGAATTTGTTTGTCAAAAAAGCATCAAATTGTTCCCATTTTGGAAGAAGTTTGCAATCCGTTAGAGAGTTCTCGAACTCCTCCAGGAAATTTCTGGGTAATTTCGTCGAACAAATATATATTAATATTGGATCCCATCCTTTCGCATCGACATCGAGGGTCTCCAAAGTCTGAATGCAGCTATTCACAGTGCGCTGCAGCTTCTGTATAGTTTGACTTGAGTCAGTTGAAACATTAGGCAAATTAAAAAGGGTCTTAATCAGTTCATTGACTTGCATCCTTTTATTCTCGTAGCGATCAATAAGATTCTTCCAGGCTAAATCAAATCCGTCGTTAGTTAGCGGAACATTGCTGATAATTTCCCTTGCTTCTCCAGCGGTCTTCTGGGTCAAGTGAAATAGCTTTTCGACTTTGCTTAATTTTGAATTCTTTATATAGATTGCAGAAAATAAATCCCTAAAAGTAGGCCATTCGCTATATCCTCCTTTAAATATGTCTGTGTCGCATGGTGGCAGACGGGATACTGGCGTAAAATCCATCTCCTTCCCCTGGTGTGACCTCTCCGACTCCCTTTTTGTTTTTTCCAATGTTTGGTTATCCAGCGCTGTTTGGATCTGCAGATTTATTGCGCTCAGTGCCTTTTTGTAAGCGTCCATTGCCTCCATATAATGTTTCCTTAACTTGTTCTTGTCAATGGGTTTCTCTTCCTTCTCCGGAGTATGGTCTCGGCATTCCACGTAAGCCCTCTTAACCTGGTCCCATGTGGAGTTTAATTCCATCCGAGTAGTTTCCAGCGTATGTATGGTGTCATCCGGGTTCGTAATTGAAAATATAGAGATATAATCCTGGAGGTCATTGACGCAATTAGCGAATTTATCGCACAAAGTTTTGTCCATTTTAAAGTTTGGGCTTGAGTCTTTTCAAAAAAATTTTTGATTTATGTCAAAAATGAGAAAGTAGCCCAGCGAAAAGGACTAAATTCGCAAAGAAGTTAAATTTTAGTGAAATTTTGACTTGCAAAATTTCGAAAATTGTGTCTTTCGAATCTTTGGCGAGAGTAACCGCTAAATTCGGCGGTGTCAATATCTTGAAGGAAACGGTTGTATCAACCAGAGCCAAGAAATTATAAAAAAAAACAATATTTCCCGATGGCGCCGTTAAATGCTGACCAAATTGGGTTTGGAAGTAGGCGAGTATGTTAAACAAAAAATATGAGTCTTGATTGTTTGTCCAGATCAGGAGTCTGTGTCAAATTTTTTTCAAAAAACGAATAAACATTCACCAGCAAAATATTTCAGCTATAAAAGCTCGAAATTATTTTGGGTCACAGAAAAAAAATTCTTTCGAGATCTTCGAAGCTACGGAGGCTTTGACAGATGCAAAAGAATTTAAAAAAGCTGGAAAATAAAGATTATTGGTTATGCAAAAAAAGACATCAGTTCGATGTCCTAAAAATGTTCAATAAAAATAAATAAAAATTTTATTTGTATGATGTCTGTCCACCAGACTAATTTTTTTCGAAAAATTTTATCAAAAAAGAATTCCAAAAATTTTAGGGTTATAAATTTGTATGTGTCTGTCTGTCCACCAGACTAATTTTTTTCGAAAAATTTTATCAAAAAAGAATTCCAAAAATTTTAGGGTTATAAATTTGTATGTGTCTGTCTGTCCACCAGACTAATTTTTTCGAAAAATTTTATCAAAAAAGAATTCCAAAAATTTTAGGGTTATAAATTTGTATGTGTCTGTACCAGACTAATTTTTTTTCGAAAAATTTTATCAAAAAAGTTCCAAAAATTTTAGGGTTATAAATTTGTATGTGTCTGTCTGTCCACCAGACTAATTTTTTCGAAAAATTTTATCAAAAAAGAATTCCAAAAATTTTTGGGTTATAAATTTGTATGTGTCTGTCTGTCCACCAGACTAATTTTTTCGAAAAAAATTTTTTCAAAAAATAATTCCAAATTTTTAAGGTTATAAATTGGTATGTAAGTGTATGTGTCTGTCCACCAGACCAAAAAAATTAGTTTCAATTTTTAGGGGTTAGAAATTGGTATGGCAGACAAAAATGTTTTTCAAAAAATTATGTCACAAGTTGGAGGTTATAAATTCCAACTCATTTTCGTTTTGAGGTTACGAATTCTTTTTGTTGCCTGGACGGACTCGAGCGTTCCAAAAAACCATTGGGTCAATATGGCGTCGTACCGTTATTACATATGTATAGATATATATGTATCTATGTATATATGTATTCAGCCATATATATTTCCACAAAAATATGGCGTTTATATACAACAATTCCAACGGAGTATATAGAAAACGTTAATTTTCCTATATACTAGGTTACCGCAAACGTCTGTCCACCACCAACGGGTCTTTATTTGTTGTTGTCGGGGTCTATTTCAAAAAAAATAGGTCTTTTTCCAACCTGTTGAACTGTTGTATTCTACTATACGACTTGAGTATATGGGTCAGTGCAAATATCAAAAATCTGTCTGACTGCCGTATACTCCTTTTAGGTCGTGAGGGAAGAAAATTTCAAACAAGTACTCACTTTGGGTGTCCTTTTGGGTCTGGGTTTTCCTTGGTTGTAGTCCTGGGGTCTGGGTCGATGTCCGTCCGCTTCGGGCAGGTTCTCCTTTGATGTGGTTTGTAGTTGTGTGGTTGTGTTATTGTTGTGTAGTTTTTTAGAGTTTATTGTTTTTTTTTTTGTTTAATTCGTTTATTGTTTTTTAGTTTTTTTTTGTTGCTCACAAGTTGTTTTTATTGTTTTTTGTGTTTTACAATTTTTGTTGTTATTGTGGTGTTGAGAGATTTTAAAAATTTAAAAAAAAAGAAAAAATTTAGATTATGTAAAAATACAT
>NW_026876406.1:0-19441 GCF_032173495.1 Musca vetustissima | reverse complement strand
ACCATTTACAGGAAATCGGACGAACATATATATGGGAGCTATATATAAATCGGAACCGATTTTCTCGAAATTTTGTAAACATCATTCTTGACTCAAGTCAGTACGCTACGCCAAATTTCGTGCAAATCGGAAGATATATAGGGTACACCAATTACATGAAATCGGACGAAAATATTAATGGGAGCTATATCTAAAACTGAATTTGGGCCAAATAGACTAGCTGTGCCAAATTTCATCCAATTTAAAAAATGGGTTGAGTTGTCGGAAACCCCTTCCGACTATGAAAAAGAAAACCAAACGATCGATACGAGGAGCGAATAATCGATTCGGATCATTACCTTGTGGCAACCAAGCGTTAATGTAGCAGCAATGGTACGATCTAATGTAACAAGGAAACTTTACGTCGAAAAGCTGCAAACACAACAGAGTAGCAGAAGCCTACTCATCTCAACTCACCCACCTGCTTGACGAAATCACTGCTTGTCCCGATAATAACATAGAAGAACAATGGCAAAGAATTGCCTACTCCTTACAGACTGCAGCAAAAACAACAATTGGTACCCACCATCGAGAAACCCATGGTACTATCAGCACTCTAAACTATTTGTTGAAAATTCCAATTAAAATCACAGTGATTTTTTGTTTATTTATTTGGAGGTGTTTAATAATAAGCAAATTATTGTTTAATTTTGTAGAAATGCTTAATTTCAAACAGAAAGAATTGCAAAACTAGTAATTACAACAATATGTGTTTGAAATTAAACACATAATGTGGCAATGCCACTTTTTCACAACAAAATGTGTGTAATTTGAAGAGAAGAAGAAGAACAACAAATTGCAATGAACACGTGGTGACGCTTAGTTGGTTGCGTTGTTTTCGATTAAGCGGTGGTAAATAGTCAAGTGAGAAGTTTGTGTATTTTAACCAATTAAAGAAATAACAAAAAAAAAAAAAAACAAATAAAAATGTATGTTTGTAATGTTTGTGAAAAAATGTTTGAAAATATTGATGAATATAATTTGCATTTGATATTCATAAAAGCCAAGCCAATTGTGTATTTCGGTGCTTGTTGCCAAAATGCAATAAAGTATACAACAATTATAATTCATATAAATCACATTACAAACGTTGCCACAAAGTGTCAAAAAGATTGCAAAGTAACAAATCAGAAGGCATATATATTTGTTCAGTTAGTGCGTGTAAATATGTTAGTGGGAATTCAAAAGATATATATCGACATGCCTTGCAACATTTCCCATACAATAAAAAAATTAAATGTCCACTAATTCCATGCCGAAAAAACTTTATGTCTCAGGCAACATTTCGATCACACTTCTTTAGGAAGCATGCATTTGTTGGACAAAACGAACAAACCATGCCTCTGGAACAATTAGTTAATGATGTTAATGTAATATCCAAATCAGATAATATTGGAACTAGTCTATGTTTTACGACAATTAGAGACATTAGTCCACACTTGGAAGAATCGGCTATAACAAATATTTTAACAAAATTAAAGTGCAAATTTAATGTATCAGAATACTGTCTTAGTTTTCTATTTACGGAATTGAAGAATATATTTAATAGAGACATTGATTTGAATATTTTAAAAATACAAGAAATAATTGGTAATTGTAATGTAGCTGATAAAGAAAACGAAATTTTAAATTGTTTGAAGAACTCAAGCGTGTTAAGGGCCCTTCAAAATATTTCTTCAAAGCACAAAATACAGAAATTCTTTTCAGAAAAACAAAGTTTTGTTGAACCACAAGAAATTTTTCTTGGTGTTGATAACTGTCATCAAGAATGTGTTTTTCACTACGTGCCATTATTAGAAACATTAAAGGCATTATTTAGAGATGAAATGTATTTTGCTATTTTTTCCAAGAAGAAGAAATGTGAAAGTAATTCATATTTTGATTACAATGATGGTATCGTTTATAAAAACCAAGAGTTTTTCAATTCAGATGAAAAGCGAATTGAGTTACTTATATTCCAAGATGCATTTGAAGCATGTAATCCTCTAGGTTCTGCAAAAAAGAAACATAAAATAGTTGGTTTTTATTTCATACTAGGTAATCTTGATATCAAGTATAGGGCTGTAGTAAAAAATATACAATTACTGTTATTGTGCAAAGAACGTTATATAAAAACATTTGGCTTCGATGTTGTTTTGCAGCCACTATTGTCTGATATAAAAAAGTTGGAAACGGAAGGATTGAGTTTTTTTGATAAAAAAAGAGGAATCGAAACAAAATTATTTGGAACTGTTGTTTACGTTATTGGCGATAATCTAGGATCCCATCAAATTGGAGGTTTTAATGAGAATTTTAGTTTCTCACAATATGTTTGCCGTTATTGTTTTTTTGAGAGAAAATCCTTATCTGAAAAAGATACCAGTACAAGCACTCCTCGAAACATTAGCAACTATAATGAGCTCATTTCTTCACAAAATATTAATAAAGGTGTGATAAGAAATTCAGCTTTAAACAGTCTAAAATATTTTCACGTTTGTAACCCAGGTCTACCGCCCTGCATAGCTCATGACTTGTTTGAGGGAATAATTCCATTCGACTTAATGGCAATTTTACAGTCTTTGAGTGCGACGTACAAATTTTCCTTTGACTATATAAATTCATTTTTACAGTCACTTCAACATACGTTTTTTTTACGGTTGTCTTTTCCAAAAATTAATATAAAAATGAAAAAACTTCCTGGAAAAGCAGACGAAATTAGACATATGTTATTTTTGATGCCGATTGTATTGATGTCAGTTATTACAAATTTCGAAGATCCAATGTATCTTCTTCTCTCTGTTATGATAAATATGTGTCGCATAATTTGCGCAGATAAAATTACAGAATCTCAAAGAGAATTATTACATCATTTTATTGGCAATTACTTTGATATTAGAAATGAATTTCTCCCAAATAATAACCTAAGACCAAAGCATCATTTCTTACGACACTATCCGGACTTTATTAAACAATTTGGCCCACTAAAAAATCTTTGGACAATGCATTTTGAACACAAGCACCAATATTTTAAGAAAATTGCAAAGTCCTGCAGAAATTTTAAAAATATTACGTTGACAATGGCTAAAAAACATCAATGTTTTCAAGCAAGTCTTCATGGTGACCGCTTAGAAATAAATATTTTATGTAAAAATATAAAAACATTAGAAAATAATATGTTCAATATACAAATACCAGATAATTATATATACGTTACCAAAAAAATAACTTTCCTTGGCACTATATATAAGGAAAATGATGTTATATTATCCTCTGTAGATACACTAAGTAACATATATGTCCTACTAATAAAGGCAATATTCATTAATAAAGAATATACCGATTTTATTTGTTATGGAGAAATTAAAAAAATGTGGTACAACAACGTTATAAATTTGTATGAATCATTTGAGAAAATACGCGAAAAAGAATTTTCTATTATAAAAAGTAACCAATTTGTTTTGCCTCAACCTATACATATTTTCAAATTAGATCACAAATATTATTATGCACCACTTTGTACATTTGGAGATATATAACATAAATAATATTAATATATTTACTAATTAGATGTAAGATACAATAATATAATATAAGTAAAAATGGCGAAGTTTCTATGCAAGATATGGAATAAGGATAGATCGAAGAAAAAGGCATTCATGTGCGAAGCATCTATAGATCTGATCATTCAAAAGGGTATATCATTTAATTAATGAAATTTGATCTCAATGATATATTAATTTAATTTTAGCAAAAGGGTACTCTATCGATGGAAACAGATTGGTTATTGAAAGTGACGGAACGGATATAGAAGACGATGAAACGCTGCAATGCATTTTAGAAGAAAAACAAGTTTTAATAATTTTAAACAGCGCAGAAACCTGGAGTCCCGGTAACGTCGTTTCAGATCCCGTACCCCATCATTCAATGACCAACATTGAAAATTCAAGCAGTGCTTTAGATAACAGAACAGCAGTACCTACACAAACATTTCTCAATATGCCATGCACAACCCCAGGATCAACTGACGAAAGTATTTTTATTGCGCTTTCGGAACCGGAAAATATTGGCCAAAATTTGGTGGTAACACCGCAATCTGTCTCCGCAGACACAATTACAATAACATCGGATGAAGAGTTTATTACAATGTTCAGTCCGAGTGATAAACTAAACACAACATTCCAACAAACTCCGACAGATAACAAAAATCGTCCAGATTGCGATAGTTTCCAAAATTTTGAAATACCTTGGAGTAAAATGCCTCACGAAGTTTTAAAGGTCCTAAATAAGAAAGAAAAAATTGGAAAATTAATTAATTCTTTTTGTAACGTAATAGTCGACGAAATACGACAAAAAACTAATTTCATACCAATGAATGTATATAGAAATATTGCTCATATTGCCGCTACTAAATACCCTGATTCATTTGTTGAAAAAGATGGAGAAGGGCGCATTATGTCGTACACACCAATTTCACTTGTTACAACAATGAGAAATCGTAACAATTTTTTAAATTATAGTTCAAAGGCAAAGAAGAGTATAATAGATATACCAATTAAGAAAAGAAAGCATTTAAGCGCCTTGTCTAGAAGCTGTGCCCATTGGCAACCTGACATTTCTGCGGAAAAATGTAATGATGTGGATTATAAAAAACAGATATTAATATCCATGTACCACAAAAAAACTTTACATCAATCAGAGCTAGAGACGGCAAAGACATTGATGTCCAGCTGTTTTGCCACACAGAGAGCATTCTTCAACGATGCCGAAAATATCCCTTCCGTTAAAGATATTTTAAATAACTGGCCAATGATATTTCACAAAGATTGTCTATTTGACCATTTCCAAAAACTGATGGATTTAAATATAAAAATATTTAACGAAAATTTTGAAATATCAAAAAGCAAATTTAATACTTGTTTTAACATTGAACACACTCAAGGCGCCAACGGCATTGTAGAGGCCATATGTAATTATTTTAAGGAAAGAACTACACTGCTATATAAAGAATTTAAGGTAATACTATAATCTAAGCACTCATTTACTTTCCATACTAACGATCACACTTTTTGTTTTAGTTTGGAGCAACGATGGATGATATAAAACGTGAAAACGAATCGGCCACTCCATGGGTTTCCATAATTTGTAAGTTATATCTATATACACTATTAAAAAGATTGTAACTAACTTAAACAATTGTAGGTACATCCCCCACTGGAGATGATGAACAACACATTGCATACATCTGGCTAGAGGGCGAAATTACAAGCATAGAAACTAATAGTAATTTAATCTCTTTAATATTGCAATTACTTTGCTATTATTATATATTTAACATAGAATATCCTAAAGATATATCTCAAAGTTGTGAATTTTTTATGAGATACCTTTTTAAATTTTACCCGTGTCACGTAAGAGGCCAAAAAAAGAATATAAATAACTTAAAGAAAATTATAAGTCTCATAAAAAAACTAGATGACATTAACATATAATAACAGTGCCAATTTTAATAGCATTAATTTATAGAATTAAAAATGTATGAAATGTAAATGAAATATGAATTTTTTTATTTTAATAAAATATTTTTCTTATTTTATCAAAAAATCATTTCATTTAAGACAACTACAAATTACTCATAAATGTGCTTACTTTTGTTGAATGTTGTTGAAAATCGCAACCAAAAATGTGTAACGTTTTAAACACTTTCTGCGTAAAATCTTACAACAACAAAGCTGTTGAAAATTACTACTGTTTGTGCGGCATCTTGTTGCCTATCATTATCATTGTGATTTTCAGCAAAAATAGTTTAGAGTGAGGAGTGTCGTAATACTATTGAGGTGAAAACGCAGCGTATAGAATAACCCTGCAAAAAGTAGCAACACGCAATGCGAGAGAGAATTATCGGGAGAAAAGGCGAGAGAAATACGAAAAACGTAAGCGTGAGGCGTACAGGAGTCAGAACGAAGTCCGAGTTAAACACCACACCGAAGGCTTTGGTGCACGTATATCCTCCTGTAGAGATGAAGAAAGAAACCTGGTGACAAATACAGATAGCGCGTTTAGCATCTGGAAGGAGAATTTTGCAAAACTTCTGCCATCAAATAGTAACGGTGAAGAAGATACCCAAGAGCCAATTAGTGAAAACGGTGTATACCATCTAGCCAAGATTAGGTCGGCTAAAGAATAATAAAGTTAGTTACAATACCGGTGGCCTGATGCTGGTCAGGAGCATATACCAGCTGATTAGTACAATTAGGCTAGAGGAATGCATGCCCAATGATTGGAACTTCAGCATCCTGTGTCCCGTGAATAAATAAGGAGACAAGACGATATGTGTCAAGTACAGAGGAATTAGTCTCCTTCCCATCGCATATAAAGTGCTATCCAGCGTACTGTGTGAACGACAGAAACCAATGGTCAATAAAATTATCGGACCATACCAACGCAACTTCGAGCCTGGCAAATCCACTATAGACAAGATAGATTTTCACTCTGCGCCAAATCCAGGAAAAGACCCACGAACACATCGACACATTTCATTTTTTCGTCGAATACAAAACCTCATTCGCCCAATCCGCTCAGAGGTATTTAATGCCATATCTACGGATATGCAGGATAACTTTAACTGAGTCAAGGTCAGCAGTCGGAAAGGACCTCTCGGAGTCCTTCAATGCCGAATGAGTTCGAGGTGATAGTTTGTAGTGTGACCTTTTTAACATCCTGCTGGAAAAGGTTATACGAGAGGCAAAGGTGATATCGCCCCTGACATCGATATAATGGGTCGATTATTGCGAGCCAAATTGGGACTGGCAGTAAATGGCGAGAAGGCCAACCCGCAAGACGTCCAGTAGACTCGAACCAACAATGGAACTTGAACTTCGAGGTAGTCAAAGATTTTTATATACCTTGGTACCGCCATAAATAAAACTAATGAGATCAGTTTTGAAATTCGGAGAAGGATAGTGTTGGCCAACAGATGCTACTATGGTCTGAGTAAGCAACTCAAAAGCAAGACCACCTCCCGCCAGACCAAACTCACACTCTACAAGACGCTGTTATTACTCGTGCTGTTGTATGGATCTGAAGCATGGGTACTTACGCCAGCAGATGAGGCAGCTCTCGGAGTGTTTGAGAAAAAAATTCTCCGAAAGATCTATGGGTCGAAAAAATTTTCCGAGAGATCTATGGGCCGATCTGCGTTAACGGTGAATATCGTCGTCGAATGAACCATGAGCTGTGCCAGCTATTCTCGGACATCGGCATTATTAGACGTATTGAGCTGCAGCGACTACTTTTGCTAGGTCATGTTGTGAGAATGGATGAAGATGCCCCCAACCCAAAAGGTATATAAAAGAGAACCAACTGATGTCTCACCCAGAAGGAGAAGGCCACGAATAAGATGGAAAGATCAAGTGGAAGACAACATTGCCGAATATGATATTTCAAACTGGAAAACCTGCGCAAAAGACCGACGCGCCTGGAAATCTTTTTTAAGCTCGGCTTATGGGACGAAAGTGTTGTCAAAGCAAGCTAAGTAAGTAAGTAATATCACGCGTAGACAAAGTCTAAAAATCTTTAAAACGGCATATACATTAGAACTTTTTATCGGGTTAACCTACTTTATGAGGATTTATTTGACATATATACAAAGGAATTGACAATTGAAACCCACTGGGTTAATGAAATCCGCTCAAATGTAAACGTACTATGAAACAAATCAATATTTTATGTAAGCCCGCTAAGACTTGATAGGTTATTCGTATATGAAGAATTTCGTATAATTTGATAAACACATGTTAGTTAATCGAAAGCTTAACAAATCGCCATTTTGTAAAATTTTATATTAGGCCCGTGGGCGTATTATACTTTTTAAATTGTGTCCTCCTTATGAGCCGTCCGAAGACGAACGGTCTCTCTGACATTATATTCAGACTATATAATACGATTAGTTAAATATCGATTTGGGTCGATTAGTCGAAATTTGATATACTTCCCCACAGGGAAATCGGAAGGCCAGGAGTTTGAATTTATTTAAAAGATAAACATTAACTTCAGCACATAGCCCCATAGCCCTCAGGGACTTCATCCAGAAACTCCATATGCCTTCAAAAGGCAACTTAGTGCCGCACAGATATCATATTTTTTTAAAATAGAAATACTGGTATTCGACTCAAATGTTTTCAAATAGATCCTTAGTCATATTAATCGACAGCCCAATTTTAATTATACTTTTTGGGTTCCTTTTTTGGGGCAGATTTAATTTCACTCCTTAAGTTGATACTATAATTATAACATAAATAAAATGTTCTCAAAATAACACTCCAGCTGCTGATTTAAAGCCATATTGGCGGAAGTAAGGCTTATTTGAATAACATGTTTTATTGTTCGACTTCATCTTCTTCTGTATCTCTCTTCCCCTTTTCATTCCGTCTTTGTTTGCCATTTTCATTAAATCTGTAACATGACTTCACACAAAGACAAAAAAATCACACCAAATATTTCGTATCTTGTTCTTAATTAATTATTTATTCAGATCCATCAAAAGAACCGATTGAACGGAACCAAAATAAATAAAAATATTTCACGTTTATTTTTTTTCTCAGTCTCCCCCAACTTTTTTATTTGATTTTACATTTCGTTGCTCCTATATATGGTCATGGCAACTAAGTAACTCTCACGCAATTTTCGAAATACCGCTGTCTGTTTATTTAATTGTTTTTTTTTTTCTTCGAAAGATCAACAAACGGTCTCTTTAACACCTTCGCAAATTTGTGAGGTTTTGGTTTGGACCAACAAGCAACACGTTATCATTCGCTCATGATCACCAAAAAAATTATACAAAACAAATACACATGCTTCATTTACATTCATACTCGAATATCACATAACTAAGCATTGAAGTAGGTATGTTTGTATCTCTGAGAAGAAATAAAAACAAATCTTTAAATTGTTCCGCATGTGATCCCGCAACTCAGTACTACTATTCCGAAACACACAATAAGAGACAATCAAACAATTTTGCAAATACCTAACTAGGTATCAAAGATTATGACATTGGCAACAACAACATCAACGGCAACAGCAGCGACACCATCATCATCACCACTAACAACAAACATGAAATCTCCTCTATTCACTTAAAATTAACAACCAACGCATTTTGACAAAAAGAAAACAACACCAATAAACATTATTAGCGCCGTCCCTCGCCTCCTCGTTGTGACGTATTTCCTTCCCCCACACAACACTTCCCAGGTTATCTTGTTCTCAAAAATATTCGACGTTCAAATTGCTAACAGCAGATTAACTACTCACCTCGATAATGAGATTGAGTGTTGACAACATTTTCGAAATTTGGAAGTGAAAAATGAATGCATGAAATCGATCGGAACTTTTATATGAAGTCTATGCCATGGTAAATTTTTGGTTGGTAAATTTCATACCCAATGAAAACCTAACATAGCAATCTATAGCTAAGTCTGATGAAAAATGCCCACAAAATATCGAATAATAGTTTCTAAAAACTTTTGTAAATGCTTCGATTTGTCCGGATGATATGCCGGTAGAAGAATTTGTTTTCAGAGGATTCTATCTTTACCAAAATATAAAATATATACGAAACGCGTGGGATAATTTTGGGTATGTAGTATCTCTCTGGTTCATTGCAACTTAGACCATGTAGCTCATCTCGAAAGATAAATAAATATAAAAAAAGAACATGACTGATCTTTCGCTGTATAAAGGCATTAAACTCAAAAATTATGCTTGAGCCCGCCTTGGATTTGAACCCTGGTTCCTATAGAATCTCTCGATAGGAAAAATTGAAGAAAAATATTTTAGGTTGTATTGTATCTGAAAAGGAATGTTCTGGTGTGATGTCAATGTCCGAACCTTGATACGGTTGAATTTAATTCGTAGATGCAATTTCGGAACTTTATGTACGACATAAATAATATGTATTAAGTAACGACATTTGTAAGCCACATTGCCCAATACATAAGGATTTTTCGATACGAATGTTATGTTCGACTTTATTGATTGTTGGAAAGGCGACGTTCATTTCTATGGTCGGATGGTATTGATCTTCGGGGCATGTTAGTGGATCAGTTCGTTTAACGTAACACTCTTCTACTTGATTTACAAAGATAAGGTCTAGTAACTTACAGTATAGAATTTACCTAAAATAGACCAAAATTAAAGAGAGTGTCGAAAAATTCTTCATGTGATTTGTGTATTTTAAATATTTATCTTCAGGTAGAAAATTCCACGAAATACTTGGTACATTAAAACCACCCAAAACAAAATTCAAATCCGCAGGTTTAGCATTTTGTAAAACAGCTTTAAAAGCTTGATTATGTTTTTCATAAGTTATTTGGGGAGACGAAGGTTGAAAATAGGAACATAATATTATAATTTTCTTAGAATTATTTTTAACTTGAACGGCAACAAACTCAATGTAAAGTGTAGAATCAGTATCCAACAATTCACATGTAAACATATTAGAGACAGCTATTAGAACGCCAACACCATTGCTACCACCGTCACGTCTGAAAATATGGTAGTTGTTTGACAGAATTTCTGAGTTCATAATTGCCTAAGATAGTCAAACGTAAAACTTTCCAGATACAATTTTGATATTTTAGTTCGAATACCACGGACATTTTAATAAATGGAAATGGGTAACGGGTCTTTGTCTTTCCCTGTATATAAATTCACGAACAATTGTATATTCTGGCCAAAAATCAGGAACGATAAGCCGATTATAGATGTTATCAGAGACAGTAACTTTAAATGATGAAATTGAGCGTTCTTGAATTGAATTAAATTTATGAATTAAAATATCAGTAGTTTCCCAAGTTTTGGGCACATGTTTATACCAAATTGGTTATAATTAATTATTTTGGACTAAGGTACGGTAGTTCATCTTCCTACTAAAATGTATCTATATTGCTCCTGTTTACGTAGCGATGGCTTTCACTCCGCGGAGAATATCTGTTTTAACATATATCCCTCGTTTACAGATCCACCATTTAAGGAAGGCCACATATAAAGCTAAAGGGTTCTGGAAGTCTAACTTCTATACAATTTTGGACGGAGATTATATAGGACCAAGTTTTTGATATAACAACGCTTCCTTTCCGATATTATTACATTTTAAACCCTCTACGCGGTGCAGTGTATAATAAGTTTGGCTGGGCCGAACTTACCAACGGTTTTGCTTGTTTGCTTAACATAAATTCATTTAATATTCTTAAATTAATATTTAACCTTAAAATTCATGTAAAGAGCATTTTTCCCTACAAATTAATACTTTGTTGTAAATCCTTTGTTGCGTATCACTGGTTCACAGCGACGTTTCATTGAATTGAATAAATTTTTGCATCTTTTGCATGGCATTTTTAGCCAGGCTCCTTGAATTGCTCTCCATAGCTCATTATTATTCTTAGGTTTAGCTATAGCCACATCTTTCTTGATATCGCACCACAAATTTTCAATTGGATTTAGATGCGTTGACTGCGCGCGCCATTCCGTAAGATCTATATTGTTGTCTTGAAACCACCGTTTTGCTAGTCGGCTGGTATGCTTCGTATGTTGAAATGTCAATTTTAAATGCATTTCATATTTCGCATATGGAAGCATAATATTTTGCAGTATTTCAATATATTGAGTGGCATCCATAGTATTTTTGATCCAATATTTTGGCCCTACTCCGTAGTACGAGAAACATGCCAAAATTATCACATTTGATCCACCATGTTTAACCGTTTTATTTGTATACCGGGGATCATATTATTTATTTGGTGGGCGCCTTACATGCTGTCGGGACCCAGTACCACCATATAAAACAATTTTGAACTCATCAGACCACAGTATGTTTCTCCATTTTTTAAGTGGCCATTCAATGTGTGTTTTTGCAAAACACAATCGCTTTGTGACGTGTGTTTTTTCAAAGGTGGCACCTTCCTCGGACTCCGCGCATACAGGCTGCTTTCTCGTAATACTCTGCGAACAGTTTCTACACTTACATATGGACAAATACTGTCTCTTATTTCTGTGGCAGGCACTGACCGATTTTTGGTACTAGCGTTTTTTTATCATCCGTCTGGGTTTTTCGGACACTACAGACTTTCTACCCCTAGTTTCGATTTTATCTTTATACATTAATGCATTTCTGATCATTTTGGCAGAACAATTCAACAAATTGTGTACTTCTTCGTACGTTTTTCCTTCCGATATTAATTTTTCTATCAGACGCCGGGTAACTTCACCGCAATGCTTTCCTCGGCCCGCTTTCCAAGAAAAAGAAATAGTTTTATTTAAAAAACACAACAAGTTGCAAATTTTCTTACTTTTTAATTCGATTTAAGAAAATTTAGAGATTTTTATAATTTTGTCTGATTTTTATAACTTTTTTTTTTTTGACTGCAATAATTTGTCGACTATTTGAAAATATTGAATAATACAAAAATACATGCAAGTACTAAACCAAAATTTTTACTGATTTTATTTTGCACTCACATTCTATAACGGTTAATACAGTAATTGAATTATTAATAAGTCCACGTTAGGAAAAACAAGCAAGAATCATTGAACTGCAATTATTTTGACCGCAACTGTACATTGAGCGTCACATGTCTGAGACGGCTACACAATCCAGATCTTAGTAGGGCCAAAATCCGACTTCTCCCGACACCTAATGCTATCATCTTCTCATATTGCTATTTCGCATTCATAAGCCTAAATCCATGACTCGTCATCTGTGACGAACTTATAAACGTTTTTTGAAACACCCCAAGATGCTCGTTTTTGCGAATTAGAAGCAATACTCACTACTGGAAAAAATAAACACCACATTGACATTACTTAAGAGGCCCCCATTCAGATTCTCCCTATCTCTCTAACACTCTCTTTCTCATCTAAATTATGTTAGTCAATATCAACAACAACAAGATTTTTTTCTTAAGAGCTTTGCTTTCTTGTTGCTGTTGTTTTTTGCTTAATTTTTGTTTTGTTTGGCTAACACTACTCTTTGGCCAAGCGAACGTACGGAACGAACGAACGCTAAGTATGCGTCATTTTTTAAAAATACGCTTCAACACAAGGCAACAACAAAACCTCAGCAAACACAAGGAAAAACAAAAACAGCAACAACGAAACTACAAATAACTGCTAGTTCAGGAAAATTAAAGAAAATAAACACAATATTTACGTAAAGAAAGAAGGAAAGAAGCAAGCTAAATCACAATAATAACAACAGCAACAACTAAATTGGAAAAAGGAACAAGAACAAATACAAGAAGAGACAAATCATTGGCAAGTGCACAAATAGCGAGGGCGTGCTGATGCCGCTGACTGAACACACAGAAGGGTACAATTTATTTTATCACTGACATTAAATGTGTTTATTTGTATAGAAGCGGCGTTAAGTTCAACGGGATCATAATGACAACACAAAAGAAAAAATAAATAAAATTATTTTTTTACAATTATCCTGAACAAAGAAAGAAATTGCTGAATATTGCGAATTGATTACATTGACAACACATATGTTAATTAGAGATCCCTACATTAATCAGTTACGATAAGTATATATGGTTACTTTAAATTATGGGACAATGATGTAAATAACCATTAAGAATGACCTAGAGGTAAAAGATTCTAGAATAAGCTACGAATATATATAAGGAGTTGTAATCTAGATAGAGCATGGCAGTTTAAATATCTACCGTTTAAAGTGTAGTCCCAATCTGTAAATTATCGTCTGCCAGTATATAAATTATTGCCAGTGTGTAAAGTATAGTCCGTCATTGTATCATGCAATGTTAAAGTCCGATTATAAGTAATAAAGTCTGCCAACACCCTTTATCGTCCATGTTTTATTTATTGGTGGTCATCATCGCTCGTCGATGTAGTAATATTATTCAAACAAAAATCCTATATAGATGTTTATCAGTGTAGAAGACTCATAAGTGTTTCAAAAACAGAGGGGGAACTAGCTTACCGACTATGCTGGATTAATTAAAATTATTTGCGGAATATCCCTATATTTTCCCACCTGCTTTAAATCAAGGTATTCTTACCATTATTCCTCCATATTTGATTTGTGTTTTTTTTTCATTTCAGGTTTTAAATCAAACATTCTTTCCCGCGTTTTTTAGGTGATCTTCTGATGCATATCCATGTCTTATGTTAATGTGTTCCGTGTTTGTTCGTGTTAGTTATAGTGTTTTATTTCAATAAAATTCCTTATCGTGTTTAATTTCCCACCACTTTCAGGGCTATATATTTAAAACTGCCTCCACTGGGCCTGCGCACAGTCCTGCTTCACCTTCAAATTCAGGAGGTAAATAATGAATTACTACAAACATGTCGGTGGCAAAAAAAAGAGGGCAGACATTTTAATTTTTTCTTAATTAGGGCAAAGTGGGGAGACCACCTTAAATGTGGAGCATACATATTTTCGGAAAAAAACTGTTAAGGTTTTTGAATATCAGTTATTGGCAGTCCGGAATGAATCTTCAGAAATTAAGATGACTAAGCCCAAATTGAACCAGTAAGGAATGTAGTAAAGTCGGACGGGGCCGACTATATGATACCCTTCACCACTATGGGTATATTAAACAGGACTATTAGCATGTACTTGAATGAAATAAAACATGTGATATTTATCTAAATGTGAATCTACGTAGATCTATCCATAAAGTATGTAAATCGACTTCAAACAAATATAAATAGGTCATCCGTTGGGCTATGTCTGTACTTCTAGAAAACGAAACTACATAATTCTATGCTCAATTTTGTACGTTGTGCAAAATTTGATGTCAAACTGACTAACATGAGGAGTTTGAGGCCCAATTTACTTGATATCGGGCCAAATATTAAGCGATTTCAAACAAACTTTTCACAGGATACGTTATACTAATTTCAGAACGTTTTGTTCCTATTGGTTCCTTGGTGCGTCAAGTACTTAAAATCAATCTTTAATAAAAGGGAGCTATATCTAAATGTGGACCGATTTTCACGAAACAACGCAGACATCAATCTAGGCTCAATTCAGTACTTTATGCCAAATTTCGTGCAAATCGAAAGATATATAGGACTTTGGGGTACCATTTACATGAAATCGGACGAAACTATATATGGGAGCTATATATAAATCTGGAACGATTTTCACGAAACTTTACATACATCATTCTAGACCTAAATGATTAGGCTGTACCAAATTTCGTGCAAATCGAAAGATATATAGGGACTTTGGGGCACCATTTACATGAAATCGGACGAAACTATATATGGGAGATATATCTAAATCAGGACCGATTTTCATGAAACTTGGCAGACATCATTCTAGACTCAATTCAATACGTTATGCCAAATTTCGTGCAAATCGAAAGATATATAGGGACTTTGGGGCACCATTTACATGAAATCAGACTACACTATATATGGGAGCTATATCTAAATCTGGACCGATTTTCACGAAACTTTGCAGACATTATTCTAGACCTAAATGAATAGGTTGTACCAAATTTCGTGAAAATCGAATGACATATAGGGACTTTGGGGCACCATTTACATGAAATCGGACGAAACTATATATGGGAGCTATATCTAAATCTGGACCGATTTTCTCGAAACTTGGCAGAAATCACTCTAGACTTAATTCAGTACGTTATGCCAAATTTCGTGCAAATCAAAAGATATATAGGGATTTTGGGGCACCATTTACATGAAATCGGACGAACCTATATATGGGAGCTATATCTACATCTGGACCGATTTTCTCGAAACTTGGCAGACATCACTCTAGGCTTAATTCAGTACGATATGCCTAATTTCGTGCAAATCAAAAGATATATAGGGACTTTGGGGCACCATTTACCTGAAATCGGACGAAACTATATATGGGAGCTATATCTAAATCTGGACCGATTTTCACGAAACTTGGCAGACATCATTATAGGCCTAAATGATTAGCCTGTACCAAATTTCGTGCAAATCGAAAGATATATAGGGACCGTTTACATTAAATCGGTTAAATATATATATGGGAGCTATATCTAAATCTGAACCGATTTTTCCCAATTTCAATAGGGTTCGTCCTTGGGCCGAATAAGTGACCTATGCCAAATTTCATCCAATTCGGATCATAAATGCGACCTGTACTTTGTTTACAATTTAACATGGACGGACAGACGGACGGACGGACATGCATAAATCGACTTAGAAAGTGATTCTATGCATATTCTCAAAAGGAACCATGGGTCTATCTCGATTATTTTTGCCTGTTACAAACATATGCACAAAGACATAATACCCTGTACCACAGTGTGGTGAAGGGTATAAAAATGTAAAGCTCAAAAAATCACAGACGGTCTACTGAAGTTTTCTTTGTGCAGTTCCTCCTCCACCCGAAAGTTGCAGATCCCAAACATCTAAAATGCTCGTTTCGTGCGTTCATGTTGATGTCTGAAACCCGGAACAGGTTGCATTACTCATTGGCAGATTGATATTGCGGATATGATTTCGTAAAAGAGAAATCTCCATTGCCCAAGTTTGAAAAATATTGCGTTACTGAAGTTCTACCTCTTATATCAGAGTTTATTCATTCTGATGAAAGCCTTGACTATTTTTTAAAGCTCTAAGTCCTAGTTATAACATTTATTAGAATAATACGTCCCTCATGGTATTTTCTATTTGCCTACCTTCCGTTTATTTCTTCAAGAATTTCTTTAACTCAAATTCTCTTGCCTGAGGTCGTTGTAGCTATAGATCGACTATCAATTCTAATGAATATACAGGGTGAGATAAAAAAAACAACAAAGTCAAACGCCATAATTTTTACATTTTTTAAATGTTATTGAAATGGCATCAAATTTTAGAATAAGTTTAGGGCTGATCGACACTTAAGCTTGAGCTGATCGACACTTTGGTATTGATTAGTGCCAACCATTCTTCAAAATACTTGAGACACAATAGTCAAACGGAATGGTATCCGGAGATTTTGGTGACCATTGTGGGCTGGAAATGAAGCGAGGAATCTAATTGTGTAACCATTCTTTGGCGTGCTGAGTGCGGTGGTGCTGAGTCCTGTTGAAATGTGCGTGCCCAAGGCTTTAATACTCCCCCAGAATATTTTCGCGATAATATTCGGCATTTATTCTGATGCCACTGTCGATCAATATTTGCTGAATGAAATATTGCGATATGTTCAGCTCACGAGCCATTTTTCGGCCACTGAGACGCGGTTTTCGATCAAGTCGATTCTTTACTTTTCGAACCATTGACGTCGGGCTACGATACCAGTATCACGGTAAGGAACGATGGTACGAGACACAAAAGATATATTCACATTTAAATGCTGGAGTGCTGTAATGGTAGCCATTTGTGGTTTTCCAGCCAAATATAAAGAAATCACACTATGACGCTTGAATTCCATCACGAATAACTTTTTTCTAGAAAATTCTCACCAAAATGCTTTTGTACGCTTGTAAATAATATAATGAACTATCACTGGAATAATTTTAACAGCTGTCGGACGAGTGGCTTAGAAATAAGAGCAGTCTGAAGTTGGTTGCAGTTTTTTCATCTCACCCTGTATGTATATGTACCATATGTTATCGAAAACTCTAAGTATTATAATTATGTGTTCCATGTCAGTTATAGTAACAAAGAAAACACCAGAAAAACAGTAGATCAAACAGCATAGACATACATTGACCTATAAAATTTCCATGTTTTACCATTTCAAAAAACCTAAATGTATTCAAAGTTTTGGCCTTTAACATTAAATGATTTTTCTTGTCCCGATCATTTCATCACAGAGAAAGGAAAAAATTGTTTTTCATGGTTTCTCATATCTTTAAATAAAAATGTTTATTTTTAGCGCATATTTAGTTATTTTTGTGTGTTAGATTTTTTGTTGCCTGTATATTTGTTGTTGTTTTGATTTCGTTTGTGGCTACGTTTTCGTTCTTCTATTCTAGGCAATTTTTCGTGTGATTTTTTTTAATTTTTCTTTGCCGAAAATTTTTCATTTTCTTTCGTTTGTGTTTTCAGAATTTTATTTGACTTTTCGTTTTAACCATTTATTTCTTTCGGTTTGTTCTATGGAATATTCACTCACATTGATTTAAAAGCAGTGTTTTTTTTATTTTTTGGGGATGAATATTTTAGTAGGTGTCTGTGTATGTTTTATCAAGGAAACATTAAAAAATATGTATTCAAATATATTTAGAAATTTATATGACAACCAATGAAATAAGTCAAGTTCATTTATATAAAATTTTCAAACTAGTCTCGTTAAATTTATTATGTGAAATTATTTTTGTAATAATGAACCCAATCTCAATAGTGTTTCCTCCGACAGATTTTTTTTTTTTTTGCTTTTTATTAACAGTAATTCTATTTTGAAATAGTCTCATCATATTAATAAATATCTATAGAAAGTAATTATTTAAATGAATATCGTTTGAGTTTTAAGTTTATCGGATAAAAATCCATTAGAAACTTGTTATAATTACTGTGACTAGGTTTTCGAAAACAACATTGATTTATTGTTTTTGTATCTTCCAACTTTTATACAGTAGTATATCGATTCTTGCACATCTCGATTCTTGCAACAAAGCAATTTTTTCAATTACGTACTCTATACTTGCGACATTTTCTTAGACTACATAAAATTCGGGGATTTCCCGTAGTTTTATGCTGCTTATGAAATGTAGTAATTTGAATTAGTTTTAAGCTGACTTGTGCGCTCAAAAGAATCTTCCGCTCCGGGACTTAAAATCAGTAAAGAACGAATAAATTTTCTTGCTTGTACGAATGCTGCTGGAAATCATAGAGTTAAATTAATGGATATTTGAAAAGCGTACACGTTCATTTCATTCAAGAAGCGTCCACGTTCATTCAAGAATTTTACTCAAATGCCGGTTGGCTACAATGGAAATAAAAGTGACGTTGGCCCTATTTGAAGAATGGTTTCAAAGAACATTTGTTCCATAGGTGTGTACATTTCTGTTCCTCAAAACATTTCTTTCACTAACTTAAAATTTCTTAAATTTGCAGGTAAAAGAATTCCTGTGTGGCGAAAATATGATGGTGGTATAGTGGTAATGTGCTTGTCAACAAACTGTACACCCCATGGACCAATACGTTATAAGTCTTACGAAAATGAACTACAAAAAAGCTTTTAAGTCACATTGTTCATCGTGGAAAAACAATTGACAATTCCCTGCGTAATATCAATATCAACTTGAAAGACGCAATATGCTTTCTAGCGAATGCTTGGAATGCTGTAAGCACATCTTCAATTCGGTAATCATTTCAAAAACTGTTTCATAAATCATCCGACTGGGATGGAGAAGATAAATTCGCTCTTTCAGAATTGCGTATTTATTTAGCTGAGGACTCATTATCTATTCAA
>NW_026876405.1:0-19246 GCF_032173495.1 Musca vetustissima | reverse complement strand
TCTGATATTACTTTGAAAATATACTTTAAAAAAACCACGTATAGCGTAGTTTAGTGGTACTGAAAAATCATCCTTGAAAAAATATTCTTTGAACAATTCATGTTAATATTGGTTCAGTCAAAGTCCCCCATCATTTTGCTCAAATCCTGATCATTATCGCAAACCCTGTAATTCTTCAGCCAATTATACTCTCATTATTCCCGGAACACACCAAAGATCAAATAAATAGACAGGCAAACCGCATGATTATAACAATTTGTTAATCTTCCACAACAAATTCTGCGAAAATCCTCCATATGTCATTATATCTCCTGGTGGAGTGTATCCAAAGTTGGTCCCAGGCCAGTTAGTAACGCTTTTTCTTCTTTAAATTAAATTCGTATAACCATACTTAATAACTGTAAAAAAATCCCGAAAGTTTTTCGATTAATTTGATTAAACAAAATATTACAAATATTGTTGTATTCACTTCCTAATTACAGATAAAAATTCAACATTACCACATATTATTCTATCCTTTTAAAGTATATATAAACTTCCCTTTTTCTCACACGTGTAATTCAATTTTAATTTCACTTTAAGAACACTTAAGGATTGTAATCCATCAATCGTGTTGAGAGAGCCTGAGTGTATTTGTCTGTAGGAGTATTGAAAAACTCAAATTGCTTTCCATACGACTTGATGTAAAACAATTATTTGCACTAAACACAAGATACCATCGATATCTTCTTTATTCTATTACCGATTGAATTGCTATTACCCTTTTACCAATGCGAAACCATTACAGCTACACAATCAATGTGTAAATGTTTTGTTGTCAGAACTGGAAAGTTTGAATTTATTAATCGACATTGATAATTACACAAAATATTTAAATTAAAAAAAAAAGGCATACCCATCTGAAAGGATGCAGAAAAATCGGAAATGGCAAATAGGGTCCACTGTGCGAAAAGTAACAGAAGATCCTATTAAAATATCCGAAAAGATGTCTGCACAGTACGCTTAGCTTTACATGCTTGGGAAGTTTCAGAACCACACATAAATTAAATAAATACCCGTTCATGTTCTGATATGATTTATTGTAACGTTCGATCCATCGATAATTCCCACATTCTAAATAATCGGGTATTTTCCAATTGTCATTCCTATTTTCAAAAGTTAATGATTTGAAAAGCTATCAATTTCTGATCATGTACATACGAACGAGCTAACGATAGGGCAACATGTATGCGAATAATCAAACGATATCACAAGGATATTGTACTTACTGCAGTGGAAATGGGATTCCCGTAATCCGTTAAAGCCATAACGATACAATGTGGCCGGTGTTTCACAAGTCAATGCGATGGTGATGAGTTTACGTTGCGGATGCTGTTGATAGTGACGCCACAATGAGTAAATGCCGCAATTACAGTCGATTGGATTGTCTTCGAGTCGTAGGCGTTTCAAACTTGGCAACCGTGTGAATGCATCTGGCGGTAGATTAGTGAGTTTGTTTTTAAACATGAAACTGTGGGTGTCGACAAGCAATACAATCGGGATATAACGGTAGCAGCGGTGCAGCAGAGTTGAAGGATATCATCGACACCATCATCATCATTATCGTCGTCGTCGTCGTTATCAGCAGCAATATTAAAAGGAAGACGGCAGATGAACCATTAGTAATGTCATCGACATTTAAATCAGGAGATTGAAAGTAGAACAAGTGGAAAAATTAAAACGTTTAAACGATATAACAACGATATATTAAAATATGTGATGATGCTATGAAATAAAAAAAAAATGTGATATATATTTTACTTATCAGATTATAATACTACGTCCATTTAGCAATTTTCGTCAATCACGATAGAGCCTGCAATATGAATGATAGGCTCATATGAGCATTTTTGACAAAATTTTTGGTCTAACATTTGGAGTAGCCAGTTTACGTTTTGGTATAGCTCCCATAGAATGGTAACATCGCATATTCGGCATTTTGAAGACTAAAGCATTTTAGCACCGATGTGGCTGTAATTTGTTATAAAGGCTTATGTAACGCAGACCATGTATTGACATAACCACCATATAAAGGTAGCCCCATCTTGTCAGTATTTTGAAGGATTTTTGTTTGATTTCCCCCTGTAGGGTAGAAAAAATATTGTGTCGAAAATTGCTTTATAGGTACAAGTTTGCTATAATTGCACATAAATGTTACACCCTTTATTATAAAGCACAACACGTGATGGAGGGAAGAAAAAATTCGGCACGACCGAACTTGACGACGTTTTACACCCTTCACCACACTGTGGTAGAGGGTATAATGTATTTGTGCAAATGTTAGTAACATGCAAAAGGAATCGAAATAGACACATGGTTCCTTTTGAGAATTGCATATAATCACTTTCTGAGTCGATTTATGCATGTCCGTCTGTCCGTCCGTCTGTCCATGTATTTTTGTGAGCAAAGAATAGATCGCATTTATGATCCGATTTGAATGACATTTAGCACATGCCGCTTGTTTGGCCCAAAGACGAACCCTATTGAAATTGAAAAAAAAAACGGTTCAAATTTAGACCGTACAGATCGCATTTACAATGCGATTTGGATGAAATTTGGCACAGGTCACTTGTTTGGCCCAAGGACGAACCCTATTGAAATTGGAGAAAATCGGTTCAGATTTAGATATAGCTCCCATATATAGTTTCGTCCAATTTTATGTAAATGGAGCACCATACTGCCAATATTTGTCCGATTGAGACAAAATTTTGCAAAGCGTATTGAAAATACTACAGATTGACGTATGTATGATAGTGATAGTGTAATGTGCAATTTCGAGCAATGTTGATTTGAAAATGTATATTTTTTCTGTGATTATTCGAGAATATAATAGCTTTTGTGTAGTCATTCTGAGCTGCATATAGCTGTTCGAAATCTTCCGCCCAGAACCGCCGGCTACAGAACTATGGAGTTTCTCATCGTCTTTTCATCATTATCCTTTTACATTGGTCATGCCAGAAAATCAATTCACCATTAATCGAGTGCCTCATATAGTCGGATCCACACTAGTCTGGGCATTTCCTAATGATAATAACACTAATGGCTAAAAACTTGTCCGGCTTGAATTACACCATACATGAATGGTTATCCTTGGTTCTGGATGCTTTAACACAAAATTATTCAATGAATAGTAGAATGGTACTTACATGCGATTCAAAACCGGTAGATTCGCAAAAGTATCAGCATCAATTTGCCAGATATTATTGCTTTCCAGATAACTTTGAGATTGTACAGCATTCGTCGGAGAGTGAACATGAAAAGAGTGTTGAAAAAAAAAAAACAAAAGCAAATTAATTTCAGTTCATATATCATTTCCATTCTGAATGCTATGCCAAATGTGTATGTACATTTACATCTGTCGTTTTCTATGCCTACATATGTATGTATGTACATCGACGACCATAGATACCATATATGCTGGACTAACAATCATACTTACACTCCCTCCAGTTGTTTCAACGGTTGGAAAATGTTCTTCGATAGACGGGTGAGTTGATTTGAGTTGAGATAAAGGAAACGCAATGATGGCATTCCTTCAAATGCTCCATCCTCCAAGTGGGCAATTTCATTACCATTAAGAAAAAGTGTAGTCACCTGTGAAAGTCCATAGAAAGCCCTACTGGGTATCTCGTTAATGTTATTGAAGCGCAAATCTCTGTAAAGAATGAATGAAAAAACGAAAAATTAATAAATTTAATGACCAAATTATTACAGTTAACATTTACTGTGAAATGAACGGGTTCGTTCCCACAATATAAATACATTTCATAATTATTCATACAATTATAGTATTTATATCTAAAATTAATGGGATGCTCCTAGGAGAAAACTTATGTTATGATAGGACCTTGAACATACCGACAAAAGTCGTGAGAAAAAGCTTATGTTGTTATTGAAAACATGTGTCCAAAATTCCTAATATACCGAATATTAGGGGATACTGTTATATGGGGGCTACGCTGAAACTAAAAAGTACAGACAATTCGGTTGAGAAACGTGCCGAAAATCGCATAAATACAAAATATTAGTGACTACCATAATATGGGGGCTACCCTGAAACACGTTTTGGTAGTGAGTGTTGCAAAATACCAATTTGCAGGCAATGCGGTTGAAAAAAGTGTTCAAAATACCGAATATTAGGGTGGAGATATCCTGAAAATGGGTCCGTATTAATAATGTTTATACCCTCAGATTTATGTTCAATGAGGATATACTCGTATACACTTTGATATGGCCAATATGTGCCTCATGGAATTATTGGGTTTAGACCCCATGTTTTGGGCGCGATTTACAAATGTCCGTACGTCCGTCTGTGCGCACGATAACTCTCGAAAGGAGTAACCGTTTTCATTCAAACATTGCACATCGTAATATTTCTTCCAAATTTTGTTTAAGTTCAAAGATAAGGAATATCGTTTCACTTCTTCTGGTACCTCTCCCACAAAATTTTAAGAATTTTGCTGAAAAAAATTTGTAATATCACGCGAATGGACTATCCGATTTGAACCAAATTTTGCACAACCTATTATCATTATCAAGCCTAGAACAAGACCAATCATGGGACCCATTGGTCCACACCTTCTGGGTCAACATTTTCAATATCTATAACTTCAATATTATCCGAAATGAATGTCCGATTTGAACCAAACTTGGCACAACCTATTATCTTTACCAAGCCTTGATCATGTCCGAATATAAGACCCATTGGTCCACTCCTTCTGGTACCTCTCCCACAAAGCTCAACATTTTCAATGTATATAATTTCCATATTAGGGGAAAGAATGTCCGATTTGAACCAAACTTGGCACAACCTGTTATTTTTACCATGCCTAAATCAAGTCCGAAAATGGAACTAATAGGCCCACTCCTTCGGGTACCTCCCCCACAAAGGGTCAACATTTTAATGCATATAAATTCAATATCAGGCTAATAAATAAAACTTGCACAACCGATTATTAAGGGGACCCCCCATTCTCGAGGTTAATTTTTTTTATTTAATTCGAATCTACACTAATTCAACAATGTCCCTACAAAATTTCAAGAGAAAATCACAAGAACTCCTGAAGATATAGACGATTTATTGTATCAGAATCAAGTGACGGCTAAAGGGCTTCTCAAACTTTAAACACGTTTTTCTCTTTTGCGAATGGCGGGCACGATAACTTAAGAACTAATAATCCAATCGGTTCCAAATTTTGCAACGTTTCTCTGTGAGTGTATAGCTATCGTATGAACTAGGATAAAGCCAATCGGTGAAGATCTTCCTTATTTTTTAACTTGGTTTTTGGTCAAAAATCGGCAATTTTCCAAAAATATTTTTTCAAGGGTCAGCCATTTTGTTAATTTTAGTGCGAAGTCAATAATCCTAGTTCAACCGATTGAACCGATTTGATTAATATTAAATCCGAAATCTCTTCGATATAAATCGTATATTAAGCGAATACTAAATCCGGAGTTTAATACCGAAAATCTCTGCAAACCATAGGCTGAGGGTATATATATATATATATATATATATGTCGGCAATAACGACTGATATTTTTTTTTCTTACGGAGATGTGTTATACAAAATTACAGCCAAAAAAACGTGTCCGGAGTATTAGCAATGTCTGTGCAAGATTTCAGAACCTTAAAAATGGTTATCTCTATCGTGATTTCGTGAAAAAAGTCATAACCCTAGTGAACATCAGACTTTCGTCTACTATGCACATGTATAAATAAACCCATGGTGTAAGGTATAATTAAATACAGAAAATTTTTGTGAAATTATCACCTTAAAGATTTTACATTTGAATAGCCTATCCATTAGTTTTCTTCTGTTCGTTTGGACTACATGTTTCCGTTCTGAATGTGGATATGTGCAACATTCATCGGCACGTTACTGTTCAAGAACAAAATGGAGTCGTGATTGCGTGAACATATTTCAATATTTGGATACTCTCAGAGAGATGAAATTGGATTTTGCATTGTGTTGGTGGCAGGCATGTGTGTTTGTGGCTGCAGTGTTATCGGTCTCTTAGTGGTCCTTTGAATGCATTTGTTTTCAGCTATTCACACCATGTACCAGAGGGTGGGATTCAGTAATCCGGAAGCAATAGTCTTCTTGTGTGATTTCAACTCAAAATTTATGATGGTGAAAAAGTAGGTTAGCTAATGAGTGCTGGTTGGCTAAATGACTCTGAATGTATTTCATACTTTATGCAACGGATGTCTAAAATGTTCTGCCAGTTAGCTGGGTAAATTGGTTTTGTTGGTTTCTTTTCTCTTAACATCAAAGTTTAAAAATTATATGAAAATAAATCGAGTTGAGTTCATGTTCAATTTGTTCATAATCGTTTCAGGTGCAGTCAATGGTGAAAGATTTTAACTGGTATTATGCAACGTTTACCGCATTTGCCAGTCTATATTGGCAATTGTCGATTATTCGGTGCACACGCCATACATGTCACGGTCTAATAATTCTTATAATTCTTCTTATATTTGCCAATTAAAACTTGTGAATTTACTAGTTGAGGTCGGATGTAAAATCTATGTTTATATTTTGTTATCGTGGTATAGTGTATTTCATATATTGCGTCGTTTATTTTAAATGTGGTTTAAGTTCATTTTTTCTATATTCTATTTCTATATTGAAATACCTCAATGTGTTTGATTTGTTTCAAAAATATTGTTCAAAATAAACGACTCACTTGTATTTATGAATTTCAGTAAGAAAATGCACAAATATCTCCTATATAATAAGGTGTTGGGGTTTCGAAATCGACACTAATGTTATAGTATACCGTACCAGAAAGACTAAAATTCAGAATGTCGGAGCCTTAAAATCGTAGCGTTTATTTTTCGTATATATAAATTCATGAATATGATTACGTGAAAATGTGTTATTCCATATTCATCAAGATGTTTAGATCATTTATGGGACATACTTAGAAAAGATTAAAATAAATTTTCAAAATGTTGTTACTGTTCTTTGTAATATAAAAAGTCCTTTTTTTCGATGGCGCACTGGAACATCCGAATTTCTAAATTTTAATGTAATAAGAAGGACTACATATATAAACTAGTGAGCGGAGCAGTATAGTCGGACGGGGCCGACCATATAATACCCTACACAACTTCCACGAAAATCAAACTTTGCGTTATTTGCACCCTCTTGAAACCCAACTAAAGGTCAACAAATATTACTAATATTCAGTAGACGAGGGCTGCACTTGTACAGATTATCTTTACCGTGGGTTATGTTGTGATGTTGGGCTTTCAATTGTGGCCTATAGATCGACTCAAAAAAAAAAAAAAAAAATACATAACACAAAAAGTTAAGTTTTCGGTCCACTTCATCCCAAAATTATTATCTGATCATCACCGTTGTCCTTGACCATAACTGGAATTTCATGGAAATTTTCAAAGCGATTAGCGATATATTTCCGCCCTCTAGTGTGGTATTGGGTTACAAAATAATGTCTGAATACGTAAGCACCTGTAAATATTTCAGTGTAACTCCCACATCCGAGTACATGCGACAATATAATTGATATCAATTTAAAGGTCAACCACTCCTCTTGAACATACTATCAACTTTTCGGGTCTAGGTCCTTCATGGGCAAATATATACCCCATAGAATACAAATTTTGTAATTTTTCACACAAAAGTCAGGGTCCATTTGACCTGCTAAATATTGACCGATCTTTATCAAAACAGGCATGTTTATTCTTTGGCCCGATGCCCTTCTCCATGCAAAAATTCGCGGTGTTTGGGTCATAATTGCGGCCTCTGGAGCGACCAGAAAGTCAGACAAAAATAAAGTTTTTGGTCCATTTCATCCACTAAATATTAAGCGATACTTTCCAAAAACAATAGGGGTCTTCATTGGCCAGAACCCATTCTACATGCAAAATTTCGTGAAGATTGGTCCATAACTGTGGCCTGTATCGTGTTTACAAATTATAATGGACAGACGGACGGACGGACACAAATGTCTAGATCGACTCAGCTAGTCGAGATATGACGATCGGTATACTTAAAGGTGGGTCTAGGACCAATATTTCGCGGCGTTATAAACTCTTGGGGCTGCACAAAGCTATAATAACCTGACAACATAGTTGTGTAGGGTATAAATAGGATTATTGACTTGACCCTCAGCCTATGGTTTGCGGAGGTCTTCATAGCGGTACCCAGGTTTTATTGTTCGTTTTATACAAGAGTAAATTAATGTTTATCAATCGGTTATACGCTTTAAATAACATTTATAAGTTTACATAATAGGAGAAGTATAGAGGAGAGGGTAGAGGGGTATCAACTTCAGACTTGATCTAGGCTTTGTAAAAATAATAGTTTATGCAAAGTTTAGATCAAATCGGACATTCCGTTAGCCTGATATTGGATTTATAATTATATTGGACTTTATCTAGGCTTGGTAAAGATAATGGGATATGCATAGTTTGGATCAAGTCGGGATTCCGTTTACCTGAGATTGGATTTAAAAATATTGAAAATGTAGACCCTTTGTGGAGGTTGTACCAGAAGGAGTGGACCAATGGATCTTATCTTCCTAATTGATCTAGGCTTGGTAAAGATAATAGGTTGTACCAATTTTGGTTCAAATTGGTCCGTTCGCATAATACGGTCGACTCCGCTTTACTGAAATGGAAAAAGATCTGATTGTTTGTTTCAGTTATCCGAAGTTTTCAATTAAGCGGAGTTCGGTTAACTGAAAATATTTCAGTTATCCGAACTTCTCATAAGCGAAAACATTTTGTTTTAGAAATATCAATAATACATATTTTTCGAGTTTTACGAATATAGATAGAAATTAAAACTGGTTGGCATGCTCATTTCTTATGTGACTTTTATTATGAACTGTCTTTTGATGCGACTTGTAACGAAGTCCATCGTCTGCCTGTTGCAATGTTATGATCCATTTTAAATATTATTTCGTCAATAATATATTTTAATATTTATGATACATCTTAGATGGATTGATTTAAAAAACGAAAAATATCGAACCATGTCTTTGAAAATGTTTTATATTAAGATACTAGCCGATTTTAAGCCTACTTAAGGCCTAACATTGCTGCAATATGCAATATGGGGTTGTGAATGACTAACATACCTGATTGCTAAATCTGTTCATAATAGATTCACATTTATACATTATTCCTATATCGTCTATTCTTGAAGGGTTTAAATAATCACTTAGAGTAGTTACAGATGGAAAACCTCCTCAAAAGTCTGTTAATTTTATGTGACCTCGTATAGGCATTTCACTTATGAACGGTACATTGTGTAACATATTTGTATACATCCTTGATTCTTGTATATGAATTATAGAAATGTGGAATGCTGTTTTTGAGTTCCTTTCAAAGTTTGACCGGACAAATTTAACGTTCTTCGACGTCATGTTTATATGTAGTTGACAAACACGTTCCATATGTCGGTAATAATCAAACTACTTTGCAAACTACTCCGTAATTATCTTTCATCCTCATGACTTTCAGTAATGCGGTGTGATTTCAGAGGAAATTGCAATATTTGACTCCAAACGTTATTTCAGTTATCCGATATTTTCAGTTATGCGAAGTTTCACTTATCCGGAGTAAATTGTGGGCGACTAACCTAAAATGAAATGGTGCAGGAAATCTATTTCACTTATTCGATATTTTTCAGTTAAGCGACTTACAGTATAGCGGAGTCGACTGTATTATAAAATAAATTTTTTAGCACAATATTTACCATTTGGTGGGGAGTTAACAAAAGGAGTGGACAGATATACCCCATCTTCGAAGTTTGGTAGAAATATTAAGATGTGCAAAGTTTGGATGAAATCGGTTACTCCCTTCGACAGTTATCGTGCCCACCAGTCGGCCGACCAGACAGACGAACAGACTTTTGTAAATCGACTCCAAATTGTCCGAAACGGATTTGGTCCAAAGGAACATGGCGTCTAAAAACAATATTTCGATGAGACACATTTTACCCGCATAGGCTGAGGGTATAAAAAACAATTTTTTTAACACCGAGAATCTTACAAAGAACGAAAGATAAAGTTACAATTAATGAACAAGCATTTGCACTCTCTGGCGAATGTTCGAATTGTACAAAAAGTCCACGAACGCTAAAACTTCGCTGCAAGCATCGCCGATTAGATCTATCGCTAGCATTCGTTGCTGAAGAGCATTCATTTGAAAAACTCAAAAACAAAAAATGGTGAGCATATCTGAAATAACAAAACACATGCCCAACGACTATTGGGTTCATGAACGTTGGTTGTTATTTTTGTTGCTCTTTTGAGCATTTGCGAATGATCGCTCTCATTCGTGAGCGAATGTCTGAAAGAATTTTAAAACAAACGATCGTTTTTGTGTGCTTTTAATCGTTTGTTATATGTGTGCGAACATTCGTTTAGCGAATGCTTGTTTGGTAAAGAATTTACCGCGATAAATTCATTCGTAAAATGAGCCCAAAACGAATAGAACGTATTTTGAATCATTCGCGAGCGATTTTTTACGCACTCTGCTAACAACTTGTTAGTGTTTTTTTTTTTTAATATCTTCGAAGTCAAAAACATATTAACACTTCTCATTCTCAAGCAACCCTTCACGAAAATCGTAACATTTGTGTGAAATTTTCGTCGATGATTGTTATCTTCAAAGTATTAGACGGACAATTGTCAATATTATTTTCAAGACACTTTCAACTTGGTATATGAACATGTATACACAAAGCATAAATATGTGAGTATCATTATTTGTTTATTTGTGGTCTTATCACACCACACACCGTGCAGGCTGTCAGATCAAAAATTAAACCACACTTGATACCGATGGCAATAACGTTTTTCGCCTAATAACCAAAATTAGTGCACACTGCTAAAACTAATTAATTGAAATATACCGAGGTTTGTTCCACCACCCCAAACTCTTTTAATTGCCAAAAATGATAAACAGACAACATTGTGGCTTAATCGGTTAGTGGACGACGATATGAAACAAATGAAATGTGCGGTTATGACCATCAGAATAATAAAACCCAAAATGGGGTTTTCGAAGCGCATTTGTATGTTGTTCGTCTGTATGTATGTGTGTATGTTAGCCACAAAAATATCATATCATATTTGTGTGAAGCAGAAATGTCATAATAATTATGTATGTTGCAAAATGTTTGGACGCAATTCATATCGTACACTTAACAGTAGATTTACGGATGTTGAGTATATAGCTAATTTTACTAAATGTGACACCAGTCAGTCAACTTGTGAAGACAACTGCAATTGGAAAGCCAAAGTGCAAAGTGTTCAAAACTGGCTTGGCATTTTTGAACGGCATGGTTTTTTACAGTGTATATGTTCAAATATGTATGTATATTATTCAGACATATCAGAAATACATTTATTTATTAAAAAATATATAAAAATTTTTTCGAAAATTAAAAAATTCAGATCAAGATTTATTATAACACAAATTGACATAAAAAACAAAAATTATTATGTTGAAAAATACAGTTAATTTTGTAGTCTTATTAGCCCTTTTGAAATTTTGAGAAATCGAAGCCAGAAGTTGAAAACTACGTTTTTTACTGGAGTTTAATAGGCAAAGGTGCCCTACCCGTGGAATTTTACTGAAATTTATAATAACTTTTTTTGTAATAAATATTTATTAAAGAAAATACATTAGCTGTGTTTGAAATGATTGTTGGAATGTAACAAAATTGTTTAACGAAAGAAAACTTCTTGCGTCCTTGTAACCGAAAGAACAAGGCCTATATAAGGTCAGCCAGTATCAATTTTTTTTTGCCGAGGCGAAAACTAATTTTTTCGCCTTTAAATAAAAAACACAACACAATTTATAATTTGCAGGATAGTTTACTTGAAAATCTTCTTTAAACTAATATAAATATAAACCAGTGAGCGGAGCAGTATAGTCGGACGGGGCCGACCATACGATACCCTACACAACTACCACGGAACTCTAACTTTCTGCGAATGTTTATTCCGAGCCTGGGCGATATTTCGTGATATTTGCTCCCTCTAGGCCGATTAGAGATCAACAGCACACCTTCCTTACACTGGCAAATTTTCCGAATATTTGTAATATTAAATACACCTCTTCTAATTAATTGTCCAGATTCACTTCACCGTGGGTTGTGTTATGATGTTCGGCTTATTATTGGCATCAACTCGAAAAAACGACCAAAAATTTGGTATTCGGTCGACTTCATTCAATAATTACAATCTGATCATCACCGAAAATTTTAAGCGTTGTTCTTGACCGTAACTGGATCCTCATGGAACATTTCAAAGCGATCAGCGCTATATTTCCGCCCTCTAGTGTGGTTATGGGTTACTAAATATACATATATTTATCTCCGGTAAATATTTAAGTGTAACTCCCACATCCGAGAACATACGACATTATAATTGGTATCAATTTAATGGTCAGCCCTCCTCTTGGATATACTATCAACTTCTCGGATCTATGTCCTTTAGGAGTAGATATATACGCCATAGAATCAAAATTTTGTCATTTTTCACACAAAAGTCAAGGTCAAAACAGGCATGTTGATTCTTTGGCCCGATCCCCTTCTCCATGTAAAATTTCACGATGTTCGGGCCATAATTGCGGCCTCTGGAGCGACCAGAAAACCCGACAAAAATTTAGTATTTGGTCCATTTCATCCCCCAAATATTAACCGATCTTTACCAGAAACAATAGGGGTGTTCATTGGCCAGAACCCATCCTACATGCAAAATTTCGTGAAGATTAGTCCATAACTGTGTCCTGTATCGTGTTTACAAATTATAATAGACAGACGGACGGACACACATGTCTAGATCGACTCAGCTAGTCAAGATATGACGATCGGTATACTTAAAGGTGGGTCTACTCTTGGGGCTGCACAAAGCTATAATACCCTGACAACATAGTTGTGTAGGCTATAATTAAAATTGAATTGAATGTTGACAAAATATTAATATTTTCGTTTTGACGTCTAACATAATTTTGTATGTATAGGTTTCAAAATATGAATTGACAGCAAACTTTATACTCACCGGTGCTTACTTTCCGGCCTTATATAGGCCTTGCAAAATAATACAAGTTTACAAAAATCACCCATGCACAATTTGTCGACAACTGAAAAAGCTAGCCAATGAGGTTTACGCAGATAGAGAACAATATTGCCATATACAAAAATGTGGTTACCGGTCGGAAAATTTTTAAACCAAGATTTTATGAGCGCTGTTCCCCACGTTGAAAGGTTCCCCCTTCTCCCCTACAGGTCGCATTTTTTATCAGATTTGGATGAAATTTGGCACAGTTCACTTGTTTGGCCCAAGAACGAACCCCATATATAGTTTCGTCCGATTTTATGTAAATGGTGCATCAAACTCCCAATTATGATTGAGACAAAATTTTGCACAGAGTACTGAAATATTTCCTGATTAATGTATGCGAAGTTTCGTTGGTATCGGTTCCGATTTTTTGTGAATGATACACCAAACTCCCAATATATGTCCGATTGAGACAAAATTTTGAATAGCAATTGAGACATGAATGATGTGTGATAAGGTTTGTTGAAATCGGTTCAGATTTAGATATAAGTCTTATATATATTTTCTTCTCTGTACGAAAAATGATTAATATTGACCCAAGTTTCAGGTCAAGATACCCCCAATATTAGGTATTTGGGGATTTTTGAAACCGAATTTTTTCTAATTTGACATTTTGGATTCTCATGGTATAGCACATCTCCGCACCATAAATTGTTAATATTGACCAATGTTTCAGGGTAGAACTCAACTTGGTACTGAATTTGGATTTGGTATGCTAATTGAATAGCACATTTCCATACTAAAAAGTTTTAATATTGACCCACGATTAACGGTAGCCCCCACAGTGGAGATTTTTGACTCGATTTTCAATCAAATTGGCTTTAATTTGGTATTTTGGGTTCTCATAACGGTATCATCACATCTCCGCACTAACAATTGTTAATATTGACCCATTCGGTATTTTGAGAATTTTGGACAGGTTCTTCTACCGAATTGCCTGTAATTTGGTATTTTGTATTCTCATTGACTGTCAAATCTCACTACAAAAAATATCAATATTGATCTCCCATTTATTAGAGCCCCATATAACGGTAGATCCCCTATTAGATATTTTGAGAATTTCAATCATTTTTTTTTCTCACATATGTGTCGGTATGTTCAAGGTCCTATCATAACACGAATTTTCACCTAGGAACCCACCATTAATTTTAAATATTTTGATTATCATCCTCATGGTGGAAGGTATAAAAAGCTCGGCCGTGCCGTCGTTTTCACTTGTTTAATTTATATTTTCTCGCCTTAACATTTGAATATTACTATTGATTTGAAATATACTGATTTTTCCCAAAGGGATAGACGTATTTATAACATATCAAATTTACATACAAGTAAATCTGTACATAGGTGATAACCACAAAAGGGGTTTTTATATTCTTTTTAAAGGCACTGACGCGCACTCCAGTCTTCAGTTTGCTGTATTTATTTATTTAATAGCAGAGGTAGCAGAGGGTGTTATTTGCATTAGGAAATTCCTCATTTGAATTTGAGCTTTATGAAACGATTGTGTAAAAAATAAAATTAGCATTTGATTGATAAAAGACATAAAGTAAGAATAACAGCGTGATGTTTTTGAATGTTAATTAAAAAAAACATCATGCTGTTATATTTAATTTACAAATTCCTACTATACAAAGAAAGCTGAAAATTGCCTTTGCCATACATTTTTACACCTTTCACATGGAGTGTATATTAAATTTTGTCATTCTATTTTCATTTACTTGATTTTGATTTTGCCTTGTCGTACAGTATGACAAGGCAAAATCAACATCGACATCAGGTTTTAGAACGCAATATTTCGAAACAGAGCCTAGAAATTTTCCAAATTTTCAGATGTTTGGGAATGGGCATTCAGATACATAGTGGGCAAAGAACTTCTTAGAAGAAAATTTTGGATATAAGCAGTGTTGCCAAAATTTTGTCGAAAGATTTTGTTAAAAAAATGCTAGAAAGAGCTAAACAAATTTAAAAAGTGCTAAAAATTGTATAGAAAGTATTTAGTAGAATTGGCTGTAATTTTATATTTTGGATTATCATTAGGTAAACATTTCCGCACCCTAAATGATCAATGTTGATGTTCCGGGGTAGGCCCCAAAGAGCGGCATTTTAGGGCCGTGGGTCACGTTTTCCGCTTGAAACATTTGAATTTAATGGTGTGTCAAATCTCCTCACCGGAATTATTATTACCGGTCCTCTTTATTGCGTGATTTTAGAGAAGGGCATATATGCAGAAAATTTTCAATATAGGTGGAGGTTTGCACATAGTCCTCATATTAAAGTACTGCTCTATCTTCTTTATTTTGGGGGTTTAGACAGATTTTAATTTTCTGTGTTCTTGTAGGGTAGGATATATTTGTGCGGGCAATTTCCTACATAAATCTGTGTTTGGACATATCTTCTATATAATGGTTTCATCATATTTGCGTAATTTTTTTACCGCGAAGTGGCTGTAATTTAAAATATGTTTGGCGAAATTTTGAAATTATAGTGGAACGCGACCCACTTTCCCTCTGAAGTTGAAAAACTCCTTTCTAGAAATTTTCCGATTTAGGTTCATGATTTGTACATCGCTCCCATACAAAGTCCCGCATAATTTCGTTTTCTATTTTACCAAAGAAACGACCACTAGCTGGCTATGCTGTAGCAACCATATATAATACACAACACATGGTGCAGGGTAGAAAATGTTCTGAACTTCAAGACTTCTTTACTTGTTTACAGATGTATTTACACTATTTATACCCTTCACCACACTGTGGTACAGGGTATTATGTCTTTGTGCATATGTTTGTAACAGGCAAAAATAATCGAGATAGACCCATGGTTCCTTTTGAGAATATGCATAGAATCACTTTCTGAGTCGATTTATGCATGTCCGTCTGTCCGTCCGTCCGTCTGTCCGTCCGTCCATGTATTTTTGTTAACAAAGTACAGGTCGCATTTATGATCCGATTTGGATGAAATTTGGCACAGGTCACTTAATTGGCACAAGGACGAAACCTATTGAAATTGGAGAAAATCGGTCCACGTTTAGGCATAGCTCCCATATAAGGGTACCCCAAAATTTTCGGTATTTTGAGGTTCTTGAGCGCGTTTTTAACTGAATTCGTTGAAATTTGGTACTTTGAGTTCTTATTGGGTAGCAAATCTCTCTACCAAAAATTATAAATAAAGGTCAATTTTTTCGGATAGCCCCCATATAAGGGTACCCCCAAATTTTCGGTATTTTGAGGTTCTTGAGCGCGTTTTTTAACTGAATTCGCTGAAATTTGGTACATTGAGTTCTTATTGGGTAGCAAATCTCCCTACCAAAAATTATAAATAAAGGTCATTTTTTTCGGATAGCCCCCATATAAGATTACATCCAATTTTCAGTATTTTGAGGGTTTTGATAGCATTTTTCGACCAAATTTGCTGAAATTTGGTACTTTGTGTTCTCATTAGGTAGCAAATCTCCCTACCAAAAATTAAAAATAAATGTCCATTTTTTCGGATAGCCCCCATATAAGGGTACCCCCAATTTTCGGTATTTTCGGGTTCTTGGGCTTGTTTTATAACTGAATTCTCTGAAATTTTGTACATTGGATTCTTAAAAATCCACTAAAAATTGTAAATATAGGTCTAGTTTTTCTGGTAGTCCCCATATAACGGTACCCCAAATTTTTGGTATTTTGGGGGTTCTGATCGTATTTTTCAACCAAATTGACTGTAATTTAGTACGTCGAGTTCTTATTAGGTAGCACATCTCTACACTATAAATATTGGTCAATTTTTTCTGGTAGCCCCCAGGTTTTGAGGTTTTTGAACCAATTTTTTTTTCTGGCACAGGATATTATATTTTTGTGCATTTGTAACAGGCAGAAGGAAACGAGACTGACACATACGACTTCTGTTAGGATTCATTTGTTGAATATACTCAAAGTGGTGAAGGGTATCATATAGTCGGCCCCGTCCGACTTTACTACTTTCCTTACTGGTTTTAACATTGGGAAATCAATCTAATAGCTTCAAACATAGCAACATTTTAATACGTCAATGTGAATCCGAAATAATACTCAAAATTTTAACTACTTCCGAAAAAAATAAAAATTCTATAAAATGTGCTAGGTGCTAGATAATTTTTTTGGTGCTAAACGAGTTTGAAAAGTGCTAAATCTAGCACTAAAAGTGCTAAATTGGCAACACTGGTTATAAGTCTCTGTTTTGACATTGACCCCACGCCAATTACTGCCTAACGAAATGAACATACCTTTGCAAAAAAAAAATCTATATAGGTGGGTATTTGGGTATTTTTACCAAAACTAACATCATAATTAAAAAATAAAATTGCTTGTTTTCTAATAAGAACAAACTTTGTTTAATATTTGTATTTGTTGAGATAAACCACAATATGCTAAATTCCTACATTAATATCAATTTATATAATTTATGTCAACAAATATTTTGTCAATGAAAATCTCAAAATCAACAATTAGAGAGGATCTGGGTTGCTATTTAACATTTAATTAATTTAATTATCTTTCAAATATAAATTGATGGTAATGTGTAAATCTATATTTTTGACTATTCTTGCCGCTATAATGTATTATTGAGAGAGTTTCTAAGAAACTGTAAACAAGGAAGTGTACGATGACATATCAAAGACATTCTCGAATTATTTTTTTTACGAATTTCAATGGACTGTTAATTAATTTTGAAAATGACAATGGATGCCAAAAAGAAGAAAGTATATTTTAAAAATGTGTTTAAATAAAAATCTGAACCGATTTTAACAAAACTTACCACGCGTTAGGCTTTAGAACATTGTGCAAAATTTTGTGGCCATCGGCCTAAATTTGGAAGCACCATTTACATAAATTCGGACGAAATTATATATGGGATCTATTTGGGTCTTTGGGACACGATTTACTTAAAATCGAACGAAAATATATATGAGAGCTAAATCTGAACCGATTTCAACAAAACTATGCCAACTTCTGTACATTGTGCAAATTTTTGCTGTAATCGACCTGACATTGGGTCATTGGTGCATCATTTACTTAAAATCGGACGAAACTATATATAAGAGCTATATCTAAATTTGAACAGATTTTTTCCCAATTTCAGTAGGGTTCGTCCTTAGGCCTAATAAATGAGCTGTGCCAAATTTCATCCCATTCGGATTATAAATACGACCTGGACTTTGTTCACAGTGTGGTGAAGGGTATAAACATGCAAAACCCCCTTAAATATCGGTATACCATTATATGGGGCTGCCAGGAAACTTCGACAAATCTTGATACTTTTTGGTAGGGATTTTTTTCTACTCTATTAGAATACAAAATACAAAATTACGAAATTTGGGATGTAGCGTTATAAGAGGGATTCCTAAGAAGTGAACCAAATCTTCATAATTTTTAATAGGAAGATTTGACACCCCATTAGAACCTAAAAAATCAAATTTGAGTAAGTGTGGTAAAAGAAAACGTTCCCAAAACCCCAAAAATACCGAATAATGGGGTAACCATTATATGGCGGCTATCCGGAACCATGGGCCAATGTTGATTATTTTTGGTAGGGAAATTTTCTACGCAATGAGAAAAAAAAATAAATGAATTACTACCAAATGTGTTAAAACGCATGCTTTGCGTTTCAACACCGGTCTTTGGGGTGTATGGGGCTTTCCTAAATTTCTTAATAGGAAGATTTACTACCACACTACAACCTAAAATACCTAATTACAATTAATTAGGTAGAGTGTACCGTTATATGAGGTCTATCCCGAATCATGGACAATATTGATAATTTTTCATAACCGAAAAAATGAAAAAAATAATTAAAATAAATAATAAAAACCCAAACCCAAACCCAAACCCAAAAACCATATAAGCTCAACCCTAAAAAGTAGACCAATATTGGCTAATTTTAGTAGGAAGCGGAACGGACATGCATACATCTATATACTTTATTGCCTCAAATCGAGTCGATTTAGAAGGTATAGTCTAAAAACCTTTTTACAACATTAGGCCAAATTAGGTATTCGGTGTCGGACCTGGCTCTTAGTCGAAAAAATCGTGTTAAATTTCCGATGTAAATTGGAATTTCTTTAAAAAATAGTTTTAGTT
>NW_026876404.1:0-19165 GCF_032173495.1 Musca vetustissima | reverse complement strand
TGTCACCTGGAATATCCACTGAATATGACACACAAAACCGTTTGTTTATGCTGGCCATATTTGGATACTGCCCGCTCTCATCTCCTTTCACGCCAATATTTCGGTTGGTATACGACAAGGCTCAACATTTCAAGGAAATATCCCCAAAATCCCGATCAATGTTCCTTTGTGGTGAACAAAGCTTATGCCCTAATATCCAGTTCGGTAGGTTTTGGATACCCGGCATTGTGATGTTGGTTATGTATTTCCGTATATACAAGTGAGTATGAGGGGGCAATTTAGAAGGGAATGTATGTAAGTATGTATTCTGAAATATGTTCGTTTGTTGTTTGTCATTGCAGAGAGGCAGTTGCGTCAACGGAAGGCTTTAAGCCGCACTAGTTCCAACATTTTGCTAAATAGTGTACATATTGGCCGTCAGACAGCCCACCAATTTGAATTATTTACATCCCAGTGAATGTGAATTAACCCTAACGAGAGAAGAGACTCATAGTGCCATAAGTCATTTTGAGGTAAGTATGGATCCAAGGGACTACCACAAGGCGTAGATTTTTTAAAGAATATTTTTTCAAGGGACTACCACAAGGCGTAGATTTTTTAAAAGAATACTTTTTCAAGGGACTACCACAAGGCGTCGATTATTTAAAGAATATTTTTAAGGGTCTATCACAAGGCGTAGATTTTTTAAAGAATGTTTTTTCAAGGGACTACCACAAGGCGTAGATTTTTTAAATAATATTTTCTAAGGGCCTATCACAAGGCGTAGATTTTTAAAGAATATTTTAAGGGCCTATCAAGGTGTAGATTTATTAAAGAATATTTTTTAAGGGCCAATTGAGGTGTGGATTTATTAAAGAATATTTGTTAAGGGCCAATTGAGGTGTGGATTTATTAAAGAATATTTTTTAAGGGCCAACTGAGGTGTGGATTTATTAAAGAATATTTTTTAACGGCCAACTGAGGTGTGGATTTACTAAAGAATATTTTTAAGGGCCTATCACAAGGCGTAGATTTTTTAAAGAATATTTTAAGGGCCTATATAAGGCGTTGATTTTTAAAGAATATTTTTTCCAGAGCCTATATAAGGCGTGGATTTTTTAAAGAATTTTTTCCAGGGCCTATATAAGGCGTGGATTTTTTAAAGAATATTTTTAAGGGCCTATCACAAGGCGTACATTTTTTTAAGAATATTTTCGGCCTATAAGCAAGGCGTCAGTTTTTAAAGAATATTTTTTCAAGGGACGTAGACTTTTAAAGAATATTTTTTCAAGGGACGTATATTTTTAAAGAATATTTTTTCAAGGGACATATATTTTTAAAGAATATTTTTAGAGGGCCAACTGTGGCGTGGATTTATTAAAGAATATTTTTCAAGGGACGTATATTTTTTCGACTGTCTTGTGGTAAAAGTACTTTTTCAGAAAATGAGTAGTCCATTGAAGATATCCATTGGTCTATAGAAAATCAGTTCATATGAATAGTCCCAAGAAAATCTTCAGACCTCCGTTCATTAATAGGTTTTCAACCACTTGTACTTGGATAAATATTTAGAGCAACTCTTGTTCTGTAGCTGACTAGGGAACTTTTAGGTATTATCGTAAACTTAACCAAAAAATCCACACTTAAAGGGTTTTTCTTCAATATTTCCCTTTTGACCTGAAAACATGGCATACACTAATCGGTTTTATCTGCTCTTCTATCTCGCACACACCCACACACTCACTCACTTATATCCATACCGTACATTCAGGAATGCCGCAAAAACCGATGATGACAAAGATGAATGCGATGAGTTACGGGTGCCCTCACCACCACCCGATCGTCTTAGCCGTAGTAGTATTGATTGCATGATATCGAACAGGAACGTTATGAAAAGGTGACCCACACGATAGTGCACCCTGAATGATCTCATTACACTATGCGGCCACAAGCAATAATGCCACACAGCAGCAGCAATTACAAGTGCCCTGCACCAATAAGGATCTCATCAATTATAATCCGCAAATTTGGCAGGATATGAAAAATAGCTCCACCCTTCCAGCAAAGCATTGCCAATACCCATACCTCGGTGAATGGGAGTGGTAATGGCGGTGGTGGTGGCGGCAACGGTGTTAAACAAGTTGCAAAATCCCTCTGTCCTCCATAAGATACACCAGCAGCAGGATTCAAATTTCTATCAAAACTATGGTTGTGATTCGGATCAATACCACGGCGTCTTTGGTGGTAGCGGTGGCAGTGATTGTGGCCAGACATGTCCACAGTGATGACAGCGAGAGCAACGATTATTAATAAAATTAAAACAAACTGCCGCTCCTGCAACCCTCATACCCCTCTCAGAGGATAATAAAGAGCTTAAACGTACTATTGAAGATAATTATTTGTATTACAAAAACGAGCAAGCGGGTCAATTGCAAAAGGCCAGTGATAACGGACCAGCAGCAGCAGCGACCACCAACACGAACACAACAAAGAATTCTTTTCGGCAATCAATAAGCACTTTAGTGAGACTATCCAGTTTGTCGCAGTTAAAAATGGTGAAAATCGCAGACGGAGCCAGGCCACATGGCTCAGGGGCAAAGAAACGCCTTGCCGCCAGTAGCTGAGAATTCCTTTTAAAAATTACGACGATGTCAAGGTGAAAAAGACAAAACATTTAGATTCCCTTAAGGAGGGTTCGGTACAGTCCACACCCAAATTGGTTAGCAGTAAGGGCTTCAATCTGAAATCTCTGCTGGCGAAAACCAAACGTTCCAGCACGGAATGTTTCTCGCTGGAAAAGAAGCGGCATCAGCCAATTGCGGAGATTGAATCAAGTGACTCACAAGTTCAAAAGATCGAATCATCAACTCTTCCACAGCTATAATGGCGACAAAGACAGAATTTGGGTGTCCGTTCCCGCGAGCACAGTAACACGGTTGGATGTCTATTTGCCGAGGCTTTTCGGTGATAGCGACTCCACCAGCCGTTATAATCACGATGCTCTGCCGGTTAGCCCATGTTTCCCCCCAGCCTAAGCAGTTCACCAACAACAACAAATCATCATCAGCATTTTGTTATTAGTGACACATCCACCGTGTCCCTGGATGTTTTTACCACACTGGCTGCATCGCCAACCACCAATGCCCCCACCACCCAGCAACAGCAACAACTTGAACCCACATTACAACCAACGAACATTTCACCCAAACCGGAAATTATTTTAGATTCCACCCTAACGCCGGCCTCCTCAATGCAACAACATCGACGTGGTTCCGCCGGCAATGGCCTTAGCGGCAGTGGCGGTTCTTTAACAGGAGAGGAGAAAGACTTAGCATCACCTTTATATCAACGTCCTGACAGTGAACCGGAAACAACACTCACGACTACCTCTGTTAGTGGTGGTGGACGCAAACGTAGCTCACTACTGACCGGTTATGAGGGTATCCAGACGGTGCGCAAACGACAGGCCTCCGTGGTCACCTACGATGTGAATGTCATCAATTTCTCGCAGGACAATAGCGATAGTCGAAGTTATATACCGATGGGTCGCGTTTCGACGAGTTCGGCAAGTAAGTACAAAACCTATTTTGTTACCTTTAATTTATTTTATTGTTGTTTTCATTTGTGATTGGGATATTTTGTAAACAATCCTAAGTAAAGAAATATTTTTTTGGAGATTTTTAAAGAAGGTATGTAGGTGCAATCTGAAAATCGATTAGTTTTATTAGAGATTGAAGAATATGTTGACTATTTTTTAGGAAGGTACCAGAAGAAGTGGACCGATACACCCAGCATGCGACTTGGCTCATGTTCTTCATTTCGATATGTTGATATACACGGTACCCCTTGAATGTTTATATATTGAAGGCCCACATCAGGCTTAGATACGTTGTTACTAGGTTACATTAAAAATGGCCTTGCCTTATTGAAAACTTAACTTCGCCGTCTGGAGTAACTGGTGCTTGTTCAATTTCTAAATAACATAGTATCGAGCAGGATCTTTATGAAATGGCGACCCATAACGATAGTTTATTCTCAATGATTGCATTATACTATGCGGCTAGATGCAATAATGTCACAACAGCATCAATTACTAGTGTACCGCACAAATAAAGTTCTCATCAATTACATTTTGCAAGTTTGGCAGAATTAGGAAACCCACCTCGATAGTGCAACCTTAATGAAACCATTACCCTATGTGGCCGAATGCAATAATGCCACACAGCAACATCAGTACCCTGCAAGTACCTTGCCCCAATGAGAATATCACAAAAAATACACAACTGTGGCCGCAAAGAATTCCCTTTGTACTAACTCATGCTAATTTTTGGTTCTAGCTTGTTAAAAACCTGACTTCGACGACGCTAGTGATCGTTATACCCGTTAGATAACGAAAGAAGCATCGGCAACGCCGACTGATATATTCTAAGTTCTCTTCCAATCAATTCCTATTTCCCTAGTCCTGTCCAGGGACCCCATCTTCTAGTCATTGGGTTTATGGCGGATGACCCATAAATTTCAGATTTTTATCAATCAATACATTGTGTGAGATCCCGCTTATTGCTAATGCAACTTTTTCGTCTCATCTTATTCGATTTTCTAATTTATCTCAAAACATCCGAAGCAAACGGAAACAGCCAACCGTTTGCTTCGAAGCGAATCTTTAACCAATAAATTCGTTGGATTTAGTTCTGCTTCGACCGAAATTGTTGATTTCTGCTCTGTGTCGGACTTATAGGTATAGATCCATAATTCGTCATACATGACGATGAGGCCCTTCATCACTATGGATATATTCAACATATATGTCCTCAAAGACGTCGCAGTTTTGAAAGAACATTGAAATGAAATGGATGTTTCGTACACGAGCCTTTCTGTAACCTATTACTTACTTACTTAGCTGGCTTGTGACAGATCTTTCGTTTCATAAGCCGAGCTTAAAAAAGATTTCCAGTCGCGTCGGTCTTTTGCGCAGATTTTCCAATTTGAAAGACCATTTTCGACAATGTTGTCTTCGACTTGATCTTTCCAACGTATTTTGGCCTCTTCTGTGTGAACCATCTGGCTTGCTTTTATATGCCTCCTGGCTTGCCTTTATATGCCTTCTGGGCTGGGGCATCTTCATCCAATCTCACAACATGACCTAGCAAACGTAGTCGCTGCAGCTCAATACGTCTAACAATGTCGATGTCCGAGAATAGCTGGTACAACTCATGGTTCATTCGACGGCGATATTCACCGTCAACGCAGATCGGAGAATTTTTCTCTCAAACACTCCAAGAACTGCCTCATCTATTTGCGAAAGTACCCATGCTTTAGATCCGTATAACAGCACCTTTTACATGAAATCGGACAAAAGTATTTATGCGAACTCTATCTAAATCTGAACCGATTTTTTTTCAATAGGGTTCGTCCATGATCATAATTGCGACGTTTACTTTGTTTATAATTTTATATCAAAATACGTACGGACATTCCCAAATCGACTCAAAAACTATTCTATTCATATTCTCAAAAGGAATTATGGATCTATCTCGTATCCTTTTGCATGTTATAAACATATACGCAAAGACAGAATACTCGGTATGAAGAGATGGTACGAACGATAACTGTCGAAGGAATGTAACCGATATGATACAAACTTTGCACATCGGCAACGCCGTACTAACTAGTCTTCAAAACAATTATCGAATCACTTTTACCACTCCGATCGAGACCACATCTTTTGACAACAAAAATAGATGAAGTCATTAGATCCCAAATCAGGTCTGTACAGCGTATGACCTATCAATTCCAATTTTTGGTTTTTAAAAAGGCGCAAACACCAATGGGATCTTACATTGTTATAGTCCTCCTGTTCGTTTATCAAATTTTCGGAATATTTCAGATAAACAACTTCTAGTGTTCCATTCTGATTTGATCGTCATAAGTAGCTCAAGCGGACCAGTCGCCATCTGAAGTACTTCTTGAAGGCACACACCGTCGATTGCTGTTTTGTATCACGCTGAGATCTATGATTCTGTCACCTGTGACGCCACCATAAGTCGAAGTGTGTATTAAATTTGTCACTTCATTGGCAGTACAATACCTGTGAACTTCAATATAATGACTATAGTGGCGTGCTTCATAATTCAATTTGACAACGATCCGCTTGAGATTTTACATTGTGAGTTCTTCCGAGTCAATATAACACTTCAAATCTTCCATTTTTGAAATGGTTCAGTACAAATCGACGCCTCCGAACAATAGTATGCTAAGTCAACAATACATGCATGTTTTAAAGTTCTTTACGTTTTTAGATACTACGGTCCTTAATTTAAATTCTCTGAAATTGTGGTAATCATCGGCCAATCCAAAACAAAGTTATAAGCAAAAATGTACTTAGCATGACACGTAAGATTTAAGAAACTTCCATGCTTTGAGAGCTTCAGCTGAAAAACTCACTTTTCAGACTTAGCATACTATTCTTCGGAGGCGTCGAAATATCATTTCCCACATGCACCTCTCTGGCATTTCGGTTAATTCGGTTTGTACCTCATCGAAATAATAATTTCCTACCTTATAGCCTTGTCCTTCCATCCGTCTGTATGAATGACTTAATCTTCAACAGAAATTGCAATCTTCTGGACATGTTTTCAACCAAATAGACACCAGTTTAGTATTCTCACTAATGGACGACACAAATCAGTAGGAAAAGTATGGATTTGTTTTTAAATGTCTTGTTAACCACTAAGTCAGGCATCAACGAACTTTTCAGTGAGGTGGTATCTCTGACATCGTAAGTACCTCGATTTGTTACAAGAAACATTTGGGTATGAAAGGTTTTTTGTAAGCGCGGAAACTTCCATATCTGTTATGAACACATGTTCAATTTTGTTTCGATTTGGCAACTTATTCATATAGAAACAGGTGTTCAATTTTTTACAATGGAAAAATTAGAAATGCGGATGTGTGTGTGTTTTTTTTTTTTTTTTTTTTTGAACACCTGTTTCTATATGAAGGAGTTGCCATATCGAACTTTCTGAATTGCCTCGTACAAGATCAGTATAGGGTACGTTTTTTCAAACAAATTGGCAGTAATTTTAGTGGGTACAGAAAATATCTAGTATGGGTCCACTTTTATGTATAAGCTTCATGCAATGTTAATGGTACTGAGGATTTATCGCAATTTTATAAAATATCCCTACTTACAATATTGTTATATCGTCCATTTAGTCAAATACATGTGATGGAAGGTATAACATTTCGATCCGGCCAAACATAACATATTTTCATTATATTTTACTCAGTCAGTAATTATATAATAATCAGTTAATAATTATGCAGTATTTTTTGAAATTGTTTACAAAATATCCCATATCACACAACCACTAATATATTACTCTATAAAATATATTATACAATATTGTAATATATGTTATATAACCATATAATTATATAAAATTATCTTAACAAATTAATAATATACCATCATCAACACCATATCTATTCACATTAAACCTTTTTTCTTTCACACCATACTAAGGCTTTAAAGCTCTCTACATCATAAGTCTTTTTAACATTTCAAAAAGAAACAACTAACCTTTCATCTGTGTGGTTTAGACTACTAACCCCTATCGTAATTACTTTTAAGGGGAGGGAAAATTCTCTATCACGAACATTGTTCTACATTAAAGTTTTATGTTTGAAGTTAACGTTAAGTGAAATGTCTTCAAGTTTATTGCAGTTCATTCGTCGTTCTTGTTTATTTTTTTGTTTTGTTCATTTTGTTAGTTCGTCATGTTATTCGTTGTGTTATTGACCATCTGTTAAACGTGTTTTTTGTTTTGTTCTTGGTTTAATGTTTTGTTTTTTGTTTCGTCTTTCTCTCTCCTCTTCCTCTAAGTGTTATTAATCACATCAATGTTCCCTTAAACGTTAACAATGATCTGTTCCATTCGCCAGTCAGTGTAACAACTTTGATTGGTGTAGGCAGTCACATTTGGGTTCCTTAATTAACATCATGGACTTCCATTTGCTGCTCTGCTAATTTCATCGGGTTAATTAGTCTGCAAAACATTCCAATGTAGTAATATAAAAATGTGGTAATACATTGCTTTCAATGAATTAGGATGAAATAAAATAATGAAAAAAATAAGTGGGAGAATTAGGAATGATGGTACTCAGAATCTGAGGATGTATTTTTATCATGATTAGATTTAGACATAGCTTTCATGTCATGTGTCCGATGTCGTCTAAATGGTGTCCCAGATTTATAATATTTGTCTCAATGAGAGGAAATTTTTATATTCACTTAGAATGACATGTATTATTTAATCATGCAAATTATGCACCAAATACCTAACGATCGTTTATTTGAGACGAAATTTAGCACAACGGAAATTAGGATCAACTATAGTGTATACCTAAAGTAATTTAAAGTATCTATAATAACAAAAAATTTAGACTGTAAATTTCTTAAAAACTATTTAATATGTAAGTGGAATTTGACGTAGACGTAGACATAAACATAAAATAAACATTCGGTATATACATTATATATACAGATTTCTCTTGTTCAGTGAATTATGCTAAAAATTGATGGGGAATATTTTTCTTCCTTATACCATCCTTCTAAAACGACATCTTATGGGAGAAAATGGATAAAAACTAGTAATAAGTACGATATTAACCCTAAAATCAGTATTTGTTTTTTTTTTAAGATTTTTGACGTTTAGGCTGATTTTTGAGTTTTAGTCTATTCTAAGACTTATAGTAAAACATTATGGCGAATATTTCTGTAGAATATTTTGAGCAGCTTTAACCCCGTTTTGAATGAGTTTTAAATCACTTCTGTCACTATATACCTTAAATGCAAGGGTTTCAAGAAATCATAATTCGAAAATTATAAAAATTCTTGAAAAGGGGGAATATTGTCCCCCTTTTTGGGTTACCTCCAGACGTATGCTTTCAAAACGCCCTGTCTTCTTTTTTAAGCCTCTTTCATAATCTGTTGGAGTTTTCCGGTAATTATCAAAAAAATTAAAATTGTATCACAGTGTAATTTAATATAATTGGTACAAAGTCAGCCTATTTTATTTTCTCCGGCTTCATGTCAACTATCCACCAAATTCCTATAGACCGAACATTATACACATGCAGCCAAAAATATTAGAGAGAAACAATTGTTAAGCTTCGTTTCTATCTGTATATTAATGTAGGTATACCCAAAGGACGTAGGGTATCATATAGTCGGTCTCATCCGACATTGGTCTTTCTACTGGTTTAATATGGATTTTGTTTTTAAATTGTTTTGAAATTATTATATGGTACCATATCTCCCTACTGAAATTATCAAGATGAGGGTACCGACCAATTTTCGGTATTTTGAAGGCTAATGTGGCATTCCGCGATATTGCAAGGTAAACGCACTTTTTCGAAAAATTGTCTATATATCTCCAAGTTTTCATATAGTCTCCCCATAATGGCACCGCCCCCTTTTGGGAAGGTTTAAGCACATTTTCCTACCGATTTTTTTTAATTGGTTGGATCAAGCTTTCGTTGTTTTTAAAGTTTTTACGATTTTTCCGAAAAAAACATAATCGATATTTTGACAAAGCCCCCCAAAAATATCAAAACAACGACAGATGTCGATGATTTTTTTTTCCAAGAACACGGATTGAAAATTACAGCAACTTCAGCGGAAAATTCGTCCAAATACTGGGACTTTCATGTGGAGGTTATGTGAATACTGGAATCAATTTCGAAGACTTGATGGGAAATGGCGTACAATATTCCGTTTAATTTTTGATATTTGATGTTCATAACTCCGATTTGCAATCTGATTGTAATATGGAACTATTTTTTCAGAGCATGAACTATAAAAATACCATTAACCCCATATAAAGAATTTTTAAGGTGCCTTATGTGTTACGAAATACTCTTGGAAAAACTTGTCGATATAGGTCAAATTTGTCATATTCCCTATAAAATTTTCTTTATTTCCCAAAATCATTCGCTCTAGTGTAGTTTCATGTGGGGTTGGAAATTTATTGGGGAGTCGGGGTTTACAAAAATTGAATTTTTTATTTAATACTGTAATACTATACTATACAATTCAAATGTTCAACAACTCTTGAAAATATAGCCGATTTATTGTGTTAACACCAAGTGATTCTCAAACTTTAAAATATACCCACAGCCTATGATCTGCCGAGATCTATGGTATTAACACAAGTTTTATTATTATCTTATTATATGTATTCTTTAAAGAGTTTACCATATTTAGAGAGGTTGAAATTGGATTAACAAAATTTCAAAATGTTGACACTTTTTGGGGAAGGTACTAGAAGGATGTGACCAACGCATTCCATATTAAAGATGGATCTATGTAAAGTAAATATATTACCATATGAAATTATCAAAAATTGTGCCTTTTGTGGGAGATACTAGAAAAAGTGAACCGATGGGAGTGGATCAATAAATTAAGTTTAAACCAGTGAACAGTATAGTCGAACGGCCCGACCATATGATACCCTACACAACTTCCACGAAAACATAACTTTCTGTATGCTCTGAGCTTCTGCAATATTTCGCGATATTTGTACCATCTTGACGGAGGTCAACAAATATTTCTAATATTCAGTACAGCCCTTCTAATTACTTGTCCAGATTCCCTTCACCGTGGTTTGTATTGTGATGTTCGGCTTTCAATTGTGGCCTATAGATCGACTCGAAAAAACACAAAAAGTTAAGTTTTCGGTCCACTTCATCCCAATATTATTATCTGATCATCACCAAAAATTATAGGCGTTGTCCAGCACTATATATGAATACACATACGACAATATAATTCGTATTAATTTAATAGTCAACCACTCCTTTTTGATATACTATCAACTTCTCGGTATATGTCCTTCAGGGGTAAAAATATACGCTATAGAATACAAATTTTGTCATTTTTCACACTAAAATCGGAGTCCATTTGACCCGCTAAATATTGGCCGGTCTTTATCAAAATAGGCATGCCTATTCTTTAGCCCGATCCCCTTCTCCATGTAAAATTTCGCGTTCAGTATATGGCTGTCGTTTCATATAATATTTACAAAGTTTAATATTTTTGTCCCTTTGTGGTGGAGGTACTTAAAGGAGTACTTTGGGGCGACAGTACCCGAAAGAGTGGACCGATATTACCTATCTTCGAACTTGAACTAAGTGTCAAAAAATATTACGCAAAGTTTGGATGAAATCTGTTACTCCCTTCGAGAGTTATAGTGCTCACCAGCCGGCCAGACAGACGGACGGAATTTGTAAATCGGCTCCAAATTGTATGAAACGGATTTAGTCAAAGGTTTGGGTCGATTAGGCACATTTTTACTCGCAATTTTTTTCCATATCAAAGTGTATATACCCTAATTAGCCATAAAGGTATAACAAAATAACGTTGAAATTGTTGATGTATGCCCGATATTATTCCGCCAATGTAAATCTCCATTATTTTCAGATGTGGGCATTTATTTTCAAATAGGTTTAATATTTAAATACAATTACAGATTATTAAAAGTAGTAGTATAAAAGAAACGCTTTACTTACACTATCCATGCTGAGGGGTTATATCATTTTGAATTGTAAGGCATTTACTTTGATATATTTTATTCTCAAAACACCTCAGATTCTGAGTTCCTCATTAATTTTAGGGAATCATAGGATATTTGGCATCAGAAATAGCAGTTTTATAGCGGGTTATGTCTCTTATCTTCTTCTTCTTCTTTTCAACTATCATTTCATCTTTAGAAAAACAAAATCTTCTCTCTGCTTTTCAAAGTCATTCTAATGTTCAGTGCATGCCTTCAGCATGGAAACGTTTCGTTATCAATTATATCGTACATACATTTCGATATTCATCTGACCAATAAAAAATCTACTACAAAAAATTAAAAAATAAAATAAATATTGTAAATAAAACGCCTAACTAAAATTATTATTCCTATAACTTTCTTTTGTATATATTTTTAAATTTACAAAAAAATGTAAAAAAATCCTACAACTACTATGAACAACTACTACCATACCAACCAAAATGTACATATGTGTATATCTCTGTATATCGACCACAATCGTTTGCTACCTACCTATTGACCGAACGAAATCCATGATAACCTCTTCCTCAACCTCCCCCGTCCACCACCACAAACTCCAGAATTCGATCCAGATTTCTCAAGTAAATCCTCATTGAAAAGACGCGGTGGCATTTGCATTTTTGTCGACGAGGAAGAAGTCGAACAAATGCTTGACCACAATGTGGCCACACAACATCACCACAATGGTGTCGACGGTAGTGCCGTTGGTCGTGGTCGCGGTGGTGATGACGGCAGCGGCGGCGGTGTCACCAAGTGTCTTACATTCAGTGTCAATAGTATGACCCGGGGTAGTGGTGAGCGTAGCAAATGTCTCTATTGTGGAGCTGCTTTAAAAGCTCAACATCAAGCGGATAATAGTAGTAAGCGAAACGATAAGCAAACGCGTCACAAAACAAAGACATTGGCACAGAGGTTAAGAAGCTTCGGCTGGCATAGAAATCGGTGGTTGTACAAACACAGAAAGCAACGCCCGGCCGGATGTCAGTGTGGGGCAAATGGTGAGTTTGAAATTAGAATGAAAAACGAACAACAGAACCGAACAGAACAGAAAAAAACAACAGCAACAACAATAGCAACAAAGCCTACAGAAATGAAAACAATAAGAATTGCAAAGAATACAAAGTTGTTGTTTGGAAATCATACACATAACCACTACATCAAATGCAGTAAGAACAGCAACAATAACAAGTATAACAATAAAAGTAAAACAATTATAACAACAACAGCTACAGCTACACAATTTTACTTACTACCGCTTCTTAAACTAATGCCACCACAATCACCACTGCAATAGCAACAATAAAATAAAAACAATGCATACCTAATTGAATCCTACTTTAATGTGTATTGGACCGTATCGATTTTTTTTAATTTTTAATTGAAGTAAAAATATACAAAATCAAAAATTTATTGGATAAATATAATGGATAAACGATTAAGTAACGACCGAAATCGATGGGCAATTATGTGTGACGTAGATATTTGTTTATGCGAAAATCTTAAAAATACCAAACAAAATTAAATTTTAAATAAAAATGGGTTGGAACCTTTATAGATCCGCGTTTCAACGCTCGAAGGCATACAAAATGTTTTGTAATCCTAATCAGCTCCTAACTATATCTTCAATCATGAAACCTGTTTTCAACGAATCGCATTTCATTGGGTCGTATGATGAACAGCAACAATTAAGTTATTACGTATACGCCGATAGGGTCCTTTATTCACTTAGATAACGCTAGAGATTTTTTCTTCAAAATCGAATATTTAATTGTCTATTTAGTTGAGTGGTATTGTCATTTTCGGTGTTCTTTTTAAAATCACAGTGGCTCTAAATTATTTATCTTACACCAGAATAATGTTTCTTGGGTGAGATATGCACTTACTCTATTGGAAAAGGGTAAACCACTCGTCTGAGTTGTAAAAAAAAACAACGAGACCTGCACACACACAATGCGTGAGAGTCATAAATAACCTATTTTATGATCTACATTACAAATAGAATCTTAGAAAGCAACTATTTCCATATGACTACCTGACTCCCAAATTAAGTACAGTTCACTAAACTGTACAAGTCTGTTGGTACATTTCCAATGGTCGATGTCGTTGGGGGAGTTAAATTGTTTTTAAAACTACACTTGTAGAGGTTAAAACTGCTCAGGCAATCATTCCACAGAATCTTTTTGGGTGAGAATTTGTATTCGACAATCGTATGGATTTGGCAACTAAGCCGGAATAACTTGTTTATGTGCTCAGCTAAAAACAAAGCTCCGTTCGAATACCGCGAAACACCCCAGCTTTTGGGTGGACGCTTTAGGAAGAAATTCTTCACGTCGATCTTGAGATCATAGGAACTCGATGTACGTTGACGCCTGTAGGCGGATTTTATCTCCAAAAACTATTTTTGGGAAATATCGGTCCAATCTTTCTGGTACGTCCTCAAAAATGGTCAGAATTATATTAATAATCTTGCCGGTCCCTTGGCCGTAGTAATAAGCGATTTCGACTGTATCTATATAAAAATATAATAAAAACCTGTGTGCAATTTCGAAGAACTCCACAAAACATATGGCTTCCACAAAGCTTCGGTTAGTTGTCGTTGCTTTTTCCCATGCAAGGTACTTCTGTCTTAGTTCGTCGGCAGGTGTTTCTGCTTTCTGCAGCGGTTCCTGGCTCTTTATGTCATATATATTTGAATAGTCTGCATATGATCCTGGGACATTTGTTTATTAATACCAGTAGCTTTTGCCTAATGATGTTAGGCACACGAAAGGGTTGCCTGTAGTAAAGGCAAATCTATTTTCTGCAAACTTCGAATATTTTAAGCTTTATTATCCTCGATATATCGTTCATTTGCTGCAAGACCGGAATAAATCAAAAATTGTGTAAAAATCAAATTAATAATTCTACTACTCTCTGATGGAGAAACTACAGAAGTTCCACTGTTCCTTGTAAGGTGTGAGACAATGGAGAACTTAAAATGCAGTTTCTGTCAAATGTTTTTTTATTTCTACCTATTTTACAGCTAATGAGCATTGTGTTCTCCAAAAACCTTGTAGTCGTCCGAATGCTGGTCTCGATTCTGAACTCTGATACTCTGATCCTCCACTTGTTTATACAGTGTTTCCTACTTACTAGAACTGCCAAAAAGTATTAATTATGGTACCATTTGTATTTGGTGAACCAGTGGAGCTAGAACTCTGAAATTTGGATTGAGAGTCATTGATGATATCCAAAAAGGAAATTTGGAATGTGAATCAAGTTTGAGAAGTTAGGTCGATATAAGGAGGTGGTTTTGGAAATCTGTAGTCATGTATACGAAAAATGCTAAACGGTACTAAATTTGGTGCAATTTTAATTTGGGGAAACGGATGGAGCTGGAATCCTGAAATTTAAATTTAATATTAACGTCGGAGAATAAGATTGGGATATGTAGGAAGTTTTAAAATTTTTAAATTATGTGTATGTATGTGGAACAATAGAGCTTGAACATTGAAATTTGGAAATAAGATTACAACTACATTGTAGAATTGATGTATGTTGGTTGAGCCGGAATACAAATATCGATCAGTTGTACACAATCTCGGGATATAGCTGAGAGTTAAAGATCATTGTTAGTTGAGTAGGTTATTTTGTTGTATAGATATTTGATTTCTAATGAGGACTCTAAAGCCACCCCATTTAAGATTGTTAGTGGGAATTGTGAGATTTTACGTTTTTTGGTGAATTGTACCAATTATGTCGGACGGGGCCAACCATTTGACACCCTACACAACTACTAAATCTTCCTCTATAGAGCTCTAAGTTTCTGTGGATCTTTATTCCGAGCCAGGAAAATATTTCGTGATATATGCATTCCCTTGACCGTTTTGCCAAGACAGCCGAATTATTAGCCACATCACCATCTTATGGAATGTACGGAATATAATTGTGGCGTTTATAGCGACTAGAAAACCAGACAAAAATAACCTCATACACAATTGCCTAACCATCAGCTCGAATTTATGCCCTCTAATTTGGCATACCCGAGTAGATAGAACAATATAATTGGTATCAATTTAATTGTAGCCTCTAGAGCGAAGTATTTTCATAATTGTAGCCTCTAGAGGGAACAGGAAACAAGTCTGAAATAAAGCTTTGGTATATGTCAGCCCTCTAAATATTAAGAGATCATTGCCAATAGGGTTCTTCTGTGGCCAGAACCCGTCCTACTAACTGTTATAATGGACGGACGGACACACATGTCTAGGTCGACTCAGCTAGTCGAGATACGGTATACTAAAAGATCAGGCCATTAAAATATATAAAAATTATTTTGAAAACTGAAAGAGGATTTCGAACGGGTTTATATGTTATATATATATATATACATATATATGAAATATTTACAGTTGTACATTATGTTTCCCCTAGCCATGTGTTGTCGATAATAAAGTATTTTAACAAAACATGGACCATTCTATAAGTAATTGCAATCTACGTACAATATTTCAAAGTTCTATTCTAAATATTGCGTTCTCTATTCTAAACATTGCGTTCATACCGACATGGCAACATCGTTAATGAATTATATGATCGAAAATATATCGAGTCTCCGGCAATTATTTCACATTGCAAATGGAATGATAAAAACAAAATTTGCTCCACCTGTAATAAAATGTAATATTATGTAAATACATGACAAAAAATCGATACGGTCTAATACGACTTCACTTACTATACATTTGCTTCTTAAACTGCAGCTATTAGATGAATGCCAGAAATGCATAAAATAAAAACTTCACCGCTTTAAGTGCTTCGATTGCACCACTACTAAATTGTATTGCTTACATAGTTTTTTCTTTAGTTTTGCCTTGCCTTTCTCTGAATTGTGTATTTTTTGTAGAAAAAGACTTGTAATTTCGTATTTGCTTTAAATGTGTTTTTTCGATTTATATTTATTTATCCACGAAGTTGCTACGTGCAACAAAACACCAACAATTACATTCGACTATCATTACAACAATACTAACAAAAACTTTAAACGAGGGTATACGAAGCTTAATGTCAATAGCCTTCACCTGAAGGCTATGTTCGAGTTGATGAAAACCACTATTATACACCCTTTCAATATATCACTGTTTCAAGTGGGATATCTTCATTGACTTTGAGGGATGGCCTTTAGCATGAAATTTTCCCCACATTATATAATCCATTCTTAACTGTGGCTTACTTGGCTTTACCATGGTCGGAAAAGCAGTCATGTCCCTCAGTGTAGCTTCACCCCATTAATGTACACACACATCGTATCCTCCCTCACTAAAGTCAAAAGAAATTCAACGAAACACTAAGAATACTATAGGGAGACTAATGGAGACCCATTAAGATAAATATATTAATATAAATCTCTGTCAGTTAATAACTCAGAAAAAACGTTTACACTTAACAATTTAAGCGTTCAACATTATTGTAGTTTGCAATAAGATGTTCATGACACAATGACATCTTCACATACAGACACACACACTCACACTAAAACACTTACTTACCAACAAGTATGGTGCTTAGTCGCTTTTGTATTTTCATTCTTCTTGTTTAATCATTTTTGTATTTTAACTGAATTTTTATTTCTTCTTCTTAACTCGCCATCTGTGCTCTCACTGACATCCATCCTTGGCATTCAACAACTACTACTACTACTATTTATCAACATTCAATTTGTAATTCTCCGCTACTCTGTCGCATTTCACGTAATTACTTCTTTTAGAACTTTTTTATCAAATCTCTTTACAACTATTGACAACTATTTAAACGTTTTCTTCCTCTCTCTCTCTTTACCTCAACTTTTAACTACTTTTACTACTAACTACTCTTTTAGCCGATTGCATTGTCTTTGTTTTAATTTCAACCATTTGCTTGTTGTTCCTGTCTTACCATTGTCTGTGTGTAGTAGTTGGAATAATCTGTTATTTAATTATAAATACACACACACAATATATATATATTTACTAACAATTTTAAAATACAAATACATAATAATAAATAACTATAATCCTCAGTGATTACTAATTTTCGATGGTGTTAGGAACTCTAATTAAATTTTTGAAAACAAGTTTTTTAATTATGATTTATTTTCTAAATAAAAATTATAAAACCACATAAATATTAATGCAATTAAAGATATAAAATAAATTTATATATTTTCTATAGAAATACAATTACTAATACTATATACAAAGTGTGAAAAGGTGTACCGCAAAGCGGTCTGGTGATAGAAAATTAATAATGGAGATGAAAATCATTGACGAGAATATTAAGAGCTCAGAAGGACAAAGTTACCATAGATTACGTTTTTGAGTTCCAGCTCCGGATCCAGTTAAGGGTAACACCCATTCTCGGTTCCAAAAATTTAAATTTTGGTTTTTGGTTTAATCCGAACCCACACTAATTCAATAATGCCCCTATAAATGTCCTTGATCTCAACAACGCTTGAAGATATAGCCGATTTATTGAGTTAGCATTAAGTGATGGCAAGAGTGCTTCTCAAACTTTAAACCCGTTTTCAACTGGCGGGCACGATTATTCAAAAACTACTAATCCAATCGCTTCCAAGTGTGGACACGTTTCTCAGTGATTTTGTATCTATCGTGAACTAGGATAAATCCAATAGATGGACATCTTCCAAAACTTTTCCAAAAAAAAAAAAAACAGTAGGCAAAGTAGTAAAGTCGGATTGGGCCGACTATACCACTTTTTACCACTTTGGATGTATTCTACATATGTATCCTAACAGACGTCGCCTTTTTGGAGGAACATTGACATGAAATTGAAGGAACTTAAATATGTGATCTTTATCTACATGTAACTCGGCTAACATCAATCCCACACATGTCATTCTGCAGCCAAAGCTAAATTTTGTAAATCGATTTAAAGCAAATTTGGTATGCTGCTCTGTTCAAAATTATTGATTATTTAGTGTAAAATTAGCATGAATACGTGGAAATTATATATGGAAGCTATGCTATATCTGAACCGATTTAAAGGAAACTTGCTAGAAATAAGTTTATATTCCATAACTAGGCCGGAATATCAATCGGCCTAGTTATGGATCTTTAGTGTACCATTTACTTAAAATCGGACGAAAAATATATAGGAGGTATATGTAACTTAACACATATGATTCCAGACTTAATTAAGAACACTATGCCAAACTTTGTGAAAAAATATACGGGCGTTGGTGCTCCATCAACCAAAATCGTACCAAATTTCGTGCAAATCGAAACATATATAGGGACTTTGATGCACCATTTACATTAAATCGGACGAAAATATATAAAATCTAAACCGATTTTCACGAAACTTAGCACACATCATTCTTAATTCAGTACGCTATGCCAAAATTTGTGCAAATCCAAAGATTTGAAGGGAGTTTGGTGCGCCATTTGCATTAAATCGGACGAAAATATATATGGAAGCTATATCTAAATCTGAACCGATTTTCAGGAAATTGAACACACATATTTCTAGACTTAATTCAGTACGCTATGCAAAATTTCGTGCTAATAGAAAGATATATAGGGACTTTTAGGCAC
>NW_026876403.1:0-19695 GCF_032173495.1 Musca vetustissima | reverse complement strand
TCAGTGACTCCGGTAGATCGTTGATGTAAATGCAAAATAATAGAGGGCCCAAAACCGATCCTTGGGGAACACCGTGTTTTACAGGCAACTGCGAAGAGAACATATTGTTGTGAAAAACTGCTTGTGATCGGTTGCTCAAGTATGAATTAATAAGACGGCATGCAGAGGCAGAGAAGTTAAAAAATTTTTGGAGTTTCAGTAATAGAATGTTATGGTTTACGGTGTCAAATGCCTTGCTGTGATCTAGAAGTACGAGGAAGGAATCTTGCATATTGTCTTGATTACATCTTAGATCTTCAGTGACGTCCAAGAGGGCAGTAACACAGCTTCTGTTATTCCTAAATCCAGACTGATGTTCAGTAAGCATGTTATTTTTAGTGAGATATTCATTGATTTGCTTGTACATCAAGGTTTCCAATACTTTAGATATTAAAGGCAATATTGCTATAGGACGATATTCATGGTTAGCTTTGGGAATTGCGATAATTTTCGCTTGTTTCCATGCACCAGGGAAGGTATATTTAACAAAAATGGTATTTAATATATATATTATGTAGGGTAGAATTTTTGGTAAGATTAATCTTAGTAGCTTCGGATTGATACCATCCATACCCTCAGCATTCGATTTAATTTCCTTGAATGTTGAAAGAACTTCAGTGTGTTCGACACATCTAAAGGAAAATTCATTTTCATTATGAACAATATTCAAGCGTGAGTAAAAATTCTCGGAAATGACGGCCAAGTTTGGACCAACGAATTTTAGATTTAACTCTTCAACATCGATATCATTATTTGAATGGGATCTAGATTTGTTTCCAATGCCGATTTCTCGTATTTTGTTCCATTTACATTTGCTGCTTAATGCTGTTGAAAATTTGTATTTGTAGTAAATAGATTTAGCCTTTTGTATACAGCTTGTTACTTCACGTCTAAAAGATTTGAATTGTTCATAGAGCTCTGGTGTTTTGTATTTTTTCCATCGTTTGTAGCTATAATCTCTTTTATATATAATAACTTTGATATGATTATTAAACCATGGTTTCTCTTCATTCTTCGGTGAAAATGTTTTTAAGGGCACACATTCATCCAAAATAAGATAACATTTTTCTTGGAGAAACATTACTTGGTCATTTGCATTTCTCATGGCATAAATTTCATCCCAATAAATACTGAATAAGAGGTAATTTAAAAGGTTATAATTTGTTTTGCTAAAATCGCGATATGAAATGGTTTCATTTGTGATGATGACATCAATATCATAAACCATGTAAAGAAGGTCGTGTTTAGAAAACACTGGAGCTGATAGCTGATCATACAGTAGAATTTTTGATAATTGGTTAGAAAAAATAATGTCGATTAGGCTATTCGAACTAGTATGAAAATGAGTAGGATTTGTGGTGTTAACTGGATATAAGTCGATCATTTGAAACTCATCGGCTAACATATTTTCGAGCAGAATATTGCTGTTAAAATCGCCGCAAATAATAATATCATTGTATGCCACTGAAATATTTTGTAAGCCTGAAAGCAGTTCAGTAACTTCTGAATGTTTATTCGGTCTGTAAACGCAGCCAATAAGACATTTTTGAGACATTTTTAGATTTAACTCCATGATGATATATTCATTCGGGCTCGAACTTTTAGATTTCGATATAACTTTACATTTAATGCTATTTTTAATGTATATGCACACGCCACCAGCAAAAGATACGCGATCCGCACGGAACAATGTATAGCCAGGTATATTATAGATGCTGTCTTGTACTTCGCAATGAAACCATTTTTCAGAGATACAAATGACGTCAACTCCCGAGGAAACGAAGAGTTGTTGAAATTCATCTAGTTTATTATTAAGACTTTGAGCGTTAATATGTACCAATTTGAGTCCATTTCGTTGTTTGGTGAGAACCCTTATCATGTTGAAGAGTACGTCTTTGGAATTATATATCACAGATCATATATCACAGTTAAAAAAGCAACAAGCACCTGCACAACTAGTTTTAATTTCAGTGATTTCATTTCTTTAAACAATATTGATATTAATAATAGATAATTAACTTTTTTCAAATTTAATAAAATGTAAAAATATGATAAGATTAATTTAAAATTAATTTTTAAAAATAACTGTCTGTTTGTCAACATTTCAAAATCAAGACCCAGTAAAAGTGAAAATGTGTGTTTTTTTTTTGTTTTACCCATCAATAGAATAACAAGTCGACCGAAATGCTAGACAAATAAATAACACAACATGTTTGTTCAAGATAACAACATCTTTAATTTTATGACAATTCAAGGTAATACCCTTTCTCCTCGGTAAAAGGGATTTTGTCTTCATTTGACCTTTGGCTCAACGAAGCCACAACAAATCCGAATCAATAATGGAATGAGTGAATTGTTGACTTGACATGTTTTGATAAACAGATGTTTTCAATTGAAAAATAGCTGCTTCCCAAAAATATTCGAACGCAATGAAAAATGAAATGGGGTGAGGTGTCACATTTGAGCAGGGATTTTTAGGGGTCCTGATTTCAAATTGTCAGGATGCTATTGTACTGAAAATAAAATATTTTTTCTCACTTATAGAAATGTCATATCGACAACATTTTGTTGTGAAAATAAATTCAAAACCACAAAAAAAAACGAACACACAATAAATTAAATAATCCATTTATGTATCAAAAACCACATTTAATAACTTTCCATGTAAAATCTATTAACATTCGATGGTTGTTAGTAGTGTTTTTTTCAGTTTTTTCCTGATACATTTTTTTCATTCGAAATGTTTTCAATTAGTTTAATTTTAATTGTGTTTTTCATTTCTAGATTTTTTAATTATTTTGCCCCCTCTCTTTTTGTTTTGTGCCTTTTTGTTTCACATATTTTCGCCATAATTAAAATTTGCAAACTGTTTATATAATTAACCAATTCATTAATAAATGATGATATTGATTGGTAATTGCAATGTTGATATTGTTACTAAAACAAAGGTGCTGAAATAATGGAATGAAATGTAATGTAATATAATAATTATATTGAACAAAGAAGTGGTAAAAAACAAAAATTTTACGAACAAAGTAAATTAAACAATACCTCCTGAATAAATTAATCAATTCCTGTCATGCCTTTTACGCTGAACGTGAAATATTTTTATAAAGACCCAGGATTCTTAGCTTTCATGAAAAATGTTTAATTTAAGGTTTCCTGTCTTTACGAAAATTATTTAGAAAACAATCCATTATTTTTGAGCTTTAGGAAAAATATCGTGAAAAAAAGCGAAGTGGTATTTACGAAAAATTATTATAAAAAACTCCACGCCTTATGGACTTTCAAACAGTAAATGTTTAATGGTGGCCTCAAAATCACAGTACATTAGACTTATGGTGCGTATGAGTGGTGACAACACTCATACGATCCATAGTACATTTACTGTAGTGATTGTGGTTTTTATAGTGAGATGAATTGTTTTTAGATGAAAACAAAAATTATCCGTAGACATTCGCGTTGCAAATGCATTTAAGTGGAAAAAATCTGTGTTATTATTTGCAATAAATATGTTATGATAATCGCACTATATATAGTAAATAGTTTGTAGTTGCAGTTGTTTATCGGTGTTGTGATTCGGTTTTTTGTGTTCGCCATTGAACAGCTGTTGCAAAAGTAATTAATATTATTGTTCGCGAACATATAAACATAAATTTTAATTAAAACAAAACCCAACTGAGATCGCTACACAACAATGCTGCCAGTTCTGAAGTTCTCACATACGTGGGTTTTTAGTCAAGAGACATATATATATATATATATATATATATATATATATATATATGTTTGAGTGGTTTTTATTTGTCTGTTCATCCGTTTGCACGAATATTCGCTGGTTTGCACCAATGTTTGGCATAAATCCACAAATATGTAAATTCCTTTAATATGCAATTGTAATATTAAATAATGTTGCAAATTAACAACATTATGTGGATTATGAAAAGCAAAGGGAATCCCAGAGATCGATGACGAGATGAGGAGGGAAGCACAGAAAAAACAACATAAAATATAAATAACAAAATATTTATTAAGTGGTTAAATGTTTTATAATAGTTTTAAATTGCCATTAAACTTTATGGAGGGGATTTTGTACGGAAGTAGCTTGCAAATAGAGTTGGAAAAAAACGTACCATGAATAATAAATAATGATTTTGTAGTATTTACAAATTGACTTATTAATTGAATTAATGACTTAATAATCTATTTGTTTTACTGTTAATTGAATTTGAATTAAACGCGAATAAAATAAATATTTAAATAAACTTATCCATAACAATAACAAAAACAATGGTGCGTATGAGTTATGACAACACTCATACGCACCATGGTGCCGTAAATAAATATTAATTAGAAAGTAATTCATTTAAAAGTCCATGGCAGAAGGGCAGCTATAAAATAATTCATTAAGGATCCAACGCCTTGCGGGCTTCACGAAAACAATTCTTTAATAAATCTACGCTTTGTGGGTTTAAAAAATCTACGCCTAATGGACAGCTAGAAAATAATTCTTTTAAAAGTATACGCTTTCAGGGTATTAAGAAAATAATTCTTTAAAAATTCTGGACCACAAAGAATCCTCAAGGATTCCTCAAGGGCAGCTAGAAAATAATTATTTACGAATATAATTCTTTAAGCCTTTGTGGGCGTCTCGAAAATAATTATTTTAGAAATACATGCCTTGTGAGCATCACGAAATAAATTCTTTAAAAAATCCACGCCTGAAGGGAAGCTAAAAAATATTTTTTTAACCCTTTGAGCCCCGAATTTTTTCTTTCGTAATTATAGAACAATTTTCTGTTCACAGATTCAATGCAAATATCCTAAATAGGATATGAGCAAACTTTGGTGCATCGCTACATTCTTGTATTCGGGAGATACAGTACTTTCTTTCTGAAAAATAAAAGCCCAATATCAAGAAACCCAAATGAAAAATCGACGAAAAAATCATTTTAAATTATTCTCTATATTACGTTTTACAAGAATCAAAAATAATTCTGAAGGCAGAATTCGTACATTTCGAATACGAAGCGATTTAAATAATTTGGACTGTATACACAAATTAGTGCTGTACACATTTTTGCCCTCTTCTCTATATTGAGAAGCTCATAACTTTAACAAAAATTTGAATTTTTTAGATTTTTCTTTTGCTATGTGTCGTCCATAATTAGGTCTTGACGTATGAAATCCAAAGAAAGTATATCTACTAGCTACATATTTAATATAAGCTCTAAAACATTTTGTTGCCTGTGGGCAACATTGGGCCACAAAGGGTTAAAAAATCTACATCTCCAAGGCTGTTAAAACATAATTATCTAAAAAATTTCGCCTCAAAGGCAGCTAGAAAATAATTCTTTAAAAAATTTCGCCTCAAAGGCAGTTAGAAAATAATTCTTTAAAAATCTACGCCTCAAATGGTACTAAAAATAATTCTTTAAAAATCTACGCCTCAAATGGTACTAAAAATAATCCCTAAACACCTACGCTTCCAGTAATGCTAAAAAAATAATTCCTTAAGAAACTACGCTTCAAGTGAAGCTAGAAAATAATTCTTTCTAAAATTAACGCTTTGTGGGCTTCCCGAAAATAATTCTTTAGGAAATCCACATCTTATGGACTTTCAAAAAATAATATTTCAAAAGATCAGTGCCTCAATAGCACCTAGTAAAGAATTCCTTTAAAAATGTTACACCTCAAAGGCTACTAACAAATATTTTTGAAAATATATTGGCCTCAAGGACTGCAGCAGGGCAGTAAAAATCTAATTTCGTAAAAAAACCCAAGCCTTAGGCCAGCTAGAAAATAATTCCTTCACAAAACCCTACGATTTACGGGCAGCTGGAAAATAATTCTATACAACAGGTTTGTCTCAAGGACAACTAGCAAACAAATTTTTAAAAAATCACCGCTTGGTGGGCTGCAGGAAAATAATTGTCTTAAACTCAAAGCCTAGCAAATAAATCCTTTAAAAATCTATGCCTTGTGGGCTTTACAAAAATTATAAAAACGCTACGCCTCAAGGGCACCTAGAAAATATTTCTTTAAAAAAACCCATGCCTTCAAGGACTGAACTTTTTTAATTTAAAATTTTAAATACACTACTTTTGGAATTTTCCAAAAATATTTTCAAAAACTCAAAGCCTTTTGGACTTCACTAAAAATATTTTTTAATATCCGGACACCTTGTAAACTTTGTGTAAAATATATTCATCCCTTGTCATATTTTATAGAAATCTACGCCCTTTGAGGCCCTCTTTGACTACTCCAGCATATTTTACAATCCATGCCTCGTTAGAAATATATTTTTGATAAATTATCGACTGTTGGATCACAAACAAAGGAAACTCCTACATTGTGGACTTTACCCCCTTGTAAGCAACCGAAATATATATATATATATATATATCATACGCTCCTATGAACGTATTGGGAGTAAATCCCATGTGTTGTATGATACATCACCGAAGTAATTTCTTTATAACATAAATTTCATCGAAGGGCTTAAAAAACCCACATTCCGCAATTAAAAACAAATCGCTTCACTTACCTCCACAATGATCCTTAAAATCACTACAGCAATCGCCCAGCTTCAAACATGCATGATCACAATAACACGGCTTATCATTTAAATCCTCAATGATGGCATTTATCGGTGCCTTCTGTACGACACACGATGAATCACGGCCATTGCAGCATAATTGCGCCTCACGACATGACCCAGCCGAAATGTGGGCGCTTTGTTGTAATACCATTAATGGCAACAATAACAGGACAGGCCAACTGCCAGCCATTGTCGACAGTTTACGGATAATGCCACCACCGAGAACGACGACAATGATGCATTGAAAGGTTATTAAAGCTGACAGCAGTCGGGATGTTGGTGAGCTATGAGAGCGGTGATTAAATGACGATGCTGCACTAAATGCATCTGTGCGCGATGATGACGATGGGGATACCGATGATGTTGATGCTGTAGATGGCGATATTGCTGGCATTGTTATTGCTATTTTAGCTGTGATATCCTTTATTTGGGCAAATATTTTTCCTATCTCAATATCAACTTTAGGTGGGGTTGTTGATTTCGCGACTGGTGCTGACGATGCTGCTGCGTCGCTTGAAATGGCAATTTTCATTTTCGATTTATTGTCAACAGCCATCGATGATTTATTGTGCTGTTTGAATGTTGAGTTTATGTTTGCTGCTGTCGCGCGTATTCCTGATTTATTTTTTCGGATTTTATTGTTGCTTGCTGATTATGAATTTTTAATTAAACAAATATTTTAATAATTTTTTCCCCGACACTTCTGAAAAAAAGAAATAAATACAAATTATAATTAAAATTGACGTTAATGGCTATGGGGTAGAATAGGAATAAAAGCATTGAAAAATTAATTTTAAACCAGTAAGGTAAGTAGAAAAGTCGGACTGGACCGACTATATGATACCCTTCACCACTATGGGTGTGTTGTACATATGTATCCTTACAATTGCATGTCAATGTTCCCTCGAATCAACGTACTCATGTCTTTCTGCAACCTATGATAAATTTAATTTCATTCGGGCAGATTTAGAGTCGTCTACATACCATGGGACAAATTTATGGAAAACGATACAAAATTGATACACGCTATTTGGTACTCCGCACTGTTAAAAATTTAATTTCAATCCAACCGTTCAGCTATGGCTTAAAAATTTTTATGATTTTGCACTACTAATTTAGACACAACTTTCGTTCAAAATATATATTTCCAGGAAAGCCACTTTGAAAGACCATATTCGGTAATGTTATCTTCCACTTGATCTTCTTTCCAACTTAATCGTGGCCTTCCCCTTCTGCGTACCTATAAGCCAATATAGTTCGTTGCAGCTCAATACGTCTAACAATGTCGATGTCCGATAATAGTTGGTACAACTAATGGTTCATTCGACGGCGATATTTACGCAGATCGGCCCATAGATCTTTCGGAGAATTGTTCTCTCAAACACTACAAGAGCTGCCTCATCTGCTTGCGCAAGTTCCCAAGCTTCAGCTCTATATAACAGCACGGGTAGTATCAGCGTCTTGTAGAGTGTGAGTTTGGTCTGGCGGAATGTGGCCTTGCCATTGAGTTGTTTGTTCAGACCATAGTAGCATCGGTTGGCCATCACTATCCTTCTCCGAATTTCAAAACTGATGACATTCGTTTTATTTATGGCGGTACCAAGGTATATAAAATCTTTGACTACCTCGAAGCTGTAGTTCTCAAGTTCCAAAGTTGGACCGAGTCTACTGGACGCGTTGATACCATCAGCTTGGTATTCTCGCCATTTACTGTAAAAACCTACTTTGGCAGACTCCTTCTCAATTTGTTCAAAGGTGGCTGTTACCGCTCTCAATGTTCAACCCATTATGTCGATGTCATCGGCGTAGGCGAGTAACTGATGTTGTTTGGTGTACAGAGTGCCATTTCTGTTCACCTTTGCGTCTCGTATGACCTTTTCTGAATCCTCGTTTGGTATTGAAGGGCTCCGAGAGGTCCTCTCCGACTTTAACTGTTGACCTTGTGCCACTTAAAGTTATCCTGCATATTAATTTTGCAGGAATGCCAAACGCAGACATGGCTTTAAACACCTCTGAACGGATAGGGCTGTCGAATGCGGCTTTATAATCGACGAATAGGTGGAATGTGTCGATGTGTTTTTCGTGGGTCTTTTCCATGATTTGGCGCAGAGTGAAAATCTGGTCAATGGTGGATTTACCAGGTCTGAAGCCACATTGGTATGGTCCAACAATGTCATTAACCATTGGCTTAAATCGTTCACACAGTACCCTGGGTAGCACTTTATATGCGATGGGAAGGAGACTTATTCCTCTATAGTTGGCACACATCTTGTCTTGTCTCCTTTTTTGGGCACGGGACACAGGATGCTGAGGTTCCAATCTTTGGGAATGCATTTCTCTAGCTAAATTGCACTAATCAGCTGGTGCATGCTCCTTACCAGCATCTGGCCACCAGTCATGAATAGTTCGGCTGGTAACCCATCGGCTCCTGCTGTTTTGTTGTTCTTGAGTCGATTAATTGCTTTTATGACCTCATCTTGGCTAGGTGGTATACACTCTATACCGTCATCTCTTATTGGTTCAGGGGTATCCAGTTCACTGCTACTATTTGATACCAGAAGTTTTTCAAAATGCTCCTTCCAGATCCTCAGCACGCTGTCTGTATCTATCACCAGGTTTCCAGGAGGATGTGCCTGCACCAAAACCTTCGGTTTGGTGTTTTACTCGTTGGTAGAATTTTCTGACTTCATTCTGACTCCTGTACATCTCGATTAGCTCACGCTCACTTTTTCTTGCTATTTTTTCTTTTTTCTGAAAATACGTTTCTCCTCTCTCCTTTTCTCCCGATAGTTCTCCATCGCATAAGTGTTCCACTGTCCGCAGAGTTGCCTTATACGCTGCGTTTGTCATATCAGTAGCATTACGACACTCCTGATCGTACCACGGTTTTCTTGGTGGTGGTCTTTGGCAACCCAAGTGTTGATTTTGCTGCAGTTTGTAGGGAGTGCGCAATTCTCTGCCATTGTGCTTCTATACTATTATCGGGACAAGAAGTGCTTTCGTCAAGCAGTTGGATAAGTTTAGCGGAGGCTTCTGCTATCTGTTGTGTTTGCAGCTTTTCGAAGTCAAATTTCCGTGTTACATTAGATCGCACCTTTGCTGCTATATTAAGACGGGTGCTATCTTTGGCTGCCACAAGGTAATGGTCCGAATCGATATTCGCTCCCGAATCGATCGGACGCCTTCCGTCCGTGAATGAATGCCTTCCGTCTATCACAACATGATAAATTTGATTTCTCGTTGTTCGCTCGGAAGAAATCGAGATGCTTGAATCTGGTGCTGCTAACTACCCTGTTTTTTGCTGCTGCGAAGTCAATCAACATCATGCCATTGTCTGATGTTTCTTCATGGAGGCTGAATTTCCGACGGTGGGGCCAAGGATATTTTCCCTTCCGATTTTTGCATTAAAATCTCTTGCACAGTACACTGTGCAAAATTTGCCGCAAATCGAAAGATATGCAGTTACTTTGATGCAACATTTACATAAAATCGGACGAAACTATATACGGGAGCTATATCTAAATCTTAACCGATTTTCTCGAAATTTAACACACGTCATTCTGGACCTAATTCAGTACCATAAGCCAAATTTCGTGCAATTCGAAAGATATATAGGGACTTTGGTGCACCATTTACCTTAAATCGGACGAAACTAAATAGGGGAACTATATCTAAATCTGAACCGATTTTCTTTAATTTCAATAGAGTTCGTCCTGGGGCCAAGTAAGTGACTTGTGCCAAATTTCATACAAATCGGATCATAAAAGCGACCTGTACTTTGTTTAATATCTACAGACGGACGGACGGGCATGAATAAATCGACTCAGAAAGTGATTCTAGGCCTATTCTCAAAAGGAATCATGTATCTATCCCGTTTCCTTTTGCTTGTTACAAACATATCCACAAAGACATAATACCCTGTTCCACAGTGTGTTGAAGGGTTAAAAATCCAAACCTTGGGTAGTCCTTAAAATATTAACTTTAAACCAAGGAGCGGAACTGCATATTCGGGCGGAGCCGACCATACTATACCCTACACAACTACGACGGAGTTTTAACTTTCTTAGGAAGTTTATTTCGAGTCTGGGAAATATTTCGTAACATTTGCACCTTCTTGACCGATTTGAGTTCAACAGCACATCGTCCATACACTAACATATTTTCCGAATATTACTAATATTCAGTACAGCCCTTCTTGTTAATTGATTAATTGATGATCGGCTTATAACTGATCGATTCGAAAAATTGCAAAAAAATGGTTTTCGGTCCACTTAATCCCAAAATTAGCACCTGTAAATATTTAAGTGTAACTCCCACATCCAAGAACATACGATAATATAATTGGTATCATCTTCAACTCGGGTCTATGTTCTTTAGGAGTAAATATATACGCCATAGAATCCAAATTTTGTCATTTTTCATACAAAAGTCAGGGTCCATTTGACCCGCTAAATATTGACCGATCTTTATCAAAACATGCATATTTATTCTTTGGCCCGATCCCCTTCTCGGGATGTTCGGGCCATAATTGCGGCCTCTGGAGGGACCAGAAAACCCGACAAAAATTTAGTATTTGGCCCATTTCATCCCCTAAATATTAACCGATCTTTCGCAGAAACAATAGGGGTCTTCCTTTGCCAGAACCCATCCTAAATTCCATAACTATGGCCAAATTATAATGGACGGACGGACTCACATGTCTAGATCAACTCAGCTAGTCGAGATATGACGATCGGTATACTTGGAGGTGGGTCTAGGACCAATATTTCGCGGCGTTACAAACTCTTGGGGCGGCACAAAGCTATAATACCCTGACAACATAGTTGTGTAGGGTATGCAAATGAACGCCTGAGGGTTGGCAATAAATTTTTTATTTACATTCCGGAATATGTATATAATATTTATAATCATTATGAATAAAATTGCCATAATTTTTCGTATTTCTTCCCAACTAGAAAATAATTTAAAGCCAATGAACTTTACCTTACCCTTGGGAATGCGACTAACCTCAATTTCTTACAGTACAAAAAGAAAAAATGAAAACAACAACAAAATGAATTGGTTTTGTTCTACAAGATTGTTGCGGAATTTTCAAATTCATGTCTTAGCCCAAAAAAATATCATAAATAATCCCGTAACAAAAATCCAAAAGTGAGAGAATGGAGGTTATGATACGAAGCAGGCCCATAACAATGCCAGACATTGTCAAAAGCAACAAAAGACCACGACGATACTACGACGTAGAAGAATAAGTGTTATAACCAAAAATATATTTCTTTTGGTAAATAAAACGTTCAAGTAAAAGTATTTGTTAAATTGATTTATGGTGTAATTTTACAATCCGACGATGCTAGATGCTCAACAAAATGTCCTTGCCAATGTGCGGAGTTAAGTACATAATCATTAACGTGTCTCCTGGGGCGTAGGAAAGCACAAAGAATAAATGCGAATGTGAAAGAGGGTTATTTTTCACCGGTTGATTGATAAAGAGGTAAATATTTTTTTTCCTTTTTTCGTTTACCTATATAAGGACTTTCCATTCAAAGAATGATCCAACCACCACCTCCCACCATAAAAAATAATAAACCCCTGGCCACATTCATTGTCTATCAAGAAAACAAGTTGTTATACCAACAGAAGGACATCATTGACAAGTTGACACCACAGCCTCCCTCTAGAGAGGGTGGTGAACAGAAAACATCGCAAACCACATACACACCTAGGCAACCAAATAAACAACCCACTCACCCATCACACCACAGCATCCATCCATCCATCTCTCCAACGACACAAATATTTCTTCGCCAAACAACGACATAGACGACAAAATGATTAATGATCCTTTTTGTTGAGACAATTACCGTACCACACCACCACTCAAATCAGGAATGAAGAAAAAATAAAAATGAAGGAGAATGAGAAAAGGCATCCGAAATTAGAACTTACATTTTTTTTAAATACCCTCAGTTTAGGGTATGTTAGTTAATTAGGGTACCTGGGTGCGTATAAGTACTGTCACTACTAATACGACCCAAAATCCCAAACATTTTTCACATAGAATATGGCGTGGATTTTTTCGATCTGGTATTTATTTTAAAAACCCACGCTTATGTAAAAGCCTTGAAAAATATTTTTTTTAAAGGACAAGGCTTGGCTTTCTTAAAATTATTTTTTATGACGATTTTTTTAAGTCTTTGGTATTTTAGAAGTATTTTAAGAGGCCTAACAAATACGTGGATTTTAAAAAAGTATTATTTGAAGCAAACCAAAAAGTCGTGGACTTTGAAGGGTCTAAGAAAAACGTAATTAAAACCAGTAAGGAAAGTAGTAAAATCGGACTGGGCCGGCTATATGATATCCTTCCAAACTTAGGGTATATCTACATATGTATCATAACAGATGTCGTCTATACGAAGGAATATTGAAATTAAATTGAAGGAACTTAAATATGCGATCTTTATCGTTAAGTTAACCGACTAACTTCAATTCCAATACCTATTCCATACTTTGTAAATAGATTTAAAGCAAACTTTACACACGATATTTGGTATGCTTCACTGTTTCAAATGTATCAATCAGGCACCCATTGATTATTTGGTGTACAATCAACATGAATAGGTCAAAATGATATATGGAAGCTATGCTATTTCTAAATCGGAACCGATTTCAAGGAAGCTTGACAGAGATTAATTTTTATTAATTTCAGTATGTTTTGTCAATCGGTCTAGCTATGGGTCTTTAGTGCACCATTTACTTAAAATCCGACGAAAGTATATATAGAAGCTATATGTAAATCTGAACCAATTTCAACAAAACTTGACACAGGCCAATCTTTGGGTCTTTAGTGCACAATTTAAATTAAATCGGTCGAAAATATATATTGGAAATCTGGACCGATTTTCACGAAAGTTAGCACACATCATTCTGGACCTAATTCAGTATCCTATGCCAAATTTCGTGCAGATCGAAAGATAGGCCCATTTTCCTAAAATCGGACGAAAATATATATGGGAGCTATATATAAACCTAATCCGATTTTCTCGAAACTTAGTACACACATTTTGGAACTAATTCAGTACCCTACGCCAATTTTCGTGCAAATCGAAAGATATACATGGACATTGGTGCACCATTTACATGAAATCGGATGAAACTATGTATGGGAGCATATCTAAATCTGGACCGATTTTCACGAAACTTGACAGACATCATTCTAGGCTCATTTCAGTACGTTATATCAAATTTCGTGCACATCGAGTGATATATTTGGACTTTGGTGCACCATTTACATGAATACGGATGAAACTATAGATGGGAGCTATATCTAAATCTGGGCCGATTTTCACGAAACTTGGCTAATTCAGTTCGCTACACAAAATTTCGTGCAAATCGAAAGATATATAGGAACTTTGGTGCCCCATTTAACATAAATCGGAGGAAAATATATATGGGAGCTATATCTTAATCTGGACCGATTTTCAGGAAACTTAACACACATCTTTCTAGACCTAATTCATTACGCTATGCCAAATTTCATGCAAATCGAAGAATGTATAGGGACTTTGGTGCACCATATACATAAAATCGGACGAAACTATATATGGGAGCTATATCTAAATCTGAACCGATTTGCACGATATTTAATTCACATCTTTCTAGGCTCAATTCAGTACGCTATGCCAAATTTTGTGCAAATCGAAGGATATATAGGGATTTTGGTGCACAATTTACATAAAATCGGACGAGGTATATCAAAATCTGAACCGATTTTCACGAAATTTTACACACATCTTTCTAGACTTAATTCAGGATATATTGGGACTTTGGTGCACTATTTACATAAAATCGGGCGACAATAGATATGGGAGCTATATTTAAATCTGAACCGATTTTCATAAAATTTAACACACATCGTTCTAGACTTAATTCAATAAGCTGTACCAACTTTCGTGCAAATCGAAGGATATATAGGGATTTTGGTGCACAATTTACATAAAATCGGACGAAATCTAAATCTGAACCGTTTTTTTCCCAATTTCAATAAGGTTCGTCCTTGGGCTAAATAAGCTACTGTGTTACTGTGCTAAATTTCATCCAAATCGGATCACAAATGCGACCTGTACTTTGTTAACAATTATCATATTCTCAAAAGGAACCCTGTGTCTATCTCGTTTTCTTTTGCCTGTTACCAACATATGCACAAAGACATAATACCCTGTACCACAGTGTGGTGAAGGGTATAATTAATTAATCTTAAGACACCTACTTATCTTTGGTCCTACACCCACCTTTAAGTATAACGATCTTCATATCTCGACTAGCTGTGTCGATCTAGACATGTGTGTCCGTCCGTACGTCTGTCCATTATAAAGTGTAAACACGATACAGGCCACAGTTATGGACCAATCTTTACGAAATTTTGCATGAAGGATGGGTTCTGGCCAATGAAGACTCCTATTGTTTTTGGTAAAGATCGGTAAATATTTAGGGGATGAAATGGACCAAATACTTCGGTTTTTTCGGTTTTTCTGGTCGCTCCAGAGGCCGCAGTTATGGTCCGAACATCGTGAAATTTTTCATAGAGAAGGGTGTAGGGCTAAAGAATAAGCATGTCTGTTTTGATAAAGATAGGTCAATATTATCAATAAATGGACCCTGACTAATGTGTGAAAATTTAAAAAAAAAAATTATTCTGGGGCGTATATACTTGCTCCTGAATGGGCTATACCCGTGAAGTTGATAGTATATCCAAGAGGAGTTGTTGACCTTCATATTGATAGCAATTATATGGCTGTATGATGTGGGAGTTATACGTAATTAGGTAAAGGTGAATATGTGCATAGTATTACTATTATTCCATTAGAGGACGGAAATATCGCGCTAATCGCTTTGAAATTGTACATGAAGTTTCGATAATGGTCAAGGACGACGCCTGTAGTTTTTGGTGAAGTTGAGATTTCATTCAGGGGGTGCAATGAACAGAAAACTTTAATTTTGTCAGATTTTCTAATCGCTATAGAGGCAATAATTATATGCAGAACATTACATATTTTACAAGGCGAAGGGAGTCTGACCAAATACTTAGAGCGTCTGTTTAGATGATGATCTGTCAATATTCCGATGGTCAACTCAACCAAAATCTAAAGTGACAATTTTTTTTCATTTTATGGCGTAAAAATTCGTTTCACTTGTTGACCTATAATCGGTAAAAAGGGTGTAAATATCACGAAATATTGGCCAGGCTCGGAATATAGATCTGCAGAAAGTTTGCTTGCTGACCTATAATCGCTAAAAAGGGTGCAAATATCACGAAATTTTGGCCAGGCTCAGAATAAAGATCCATAGAAATTTTGCTTTTCGTGGAAGTTGTGTAGGATATCATATGGTCGGCCCCGTCCGACTAAACTGCTCCGCTCACTGGTTAAATGTATTTTTATAGGCCAATATTTGCAAATATTTATAAAAAAATCCACGGCTATATTGCGCTACTTAAAAAATATATAAAAAACCGACGCAATTGACAGAACACAAAAATAGTTTTAAAAAATCTACAACTTGGATAGAACAAGAAAAAAAATGTTTAAAAAAAATCCCGCCATTGGCAGAACTTTGACTCTGGTAAATGATTGAAAGAATTTTTTCACAAAATCCAAATCTGCGGCTATTCTTCAAAAAATGAGCTAAAAAACCACAACTCCGGGTAGTTATAGAAAAAAAAAAAATATTTTAAGGAGCCGCCCAATGGCTAGTCTTTGGAAAAATTAAAAAAAAAATCCTATTCTTAGTTAGCCATGGAAAAATATTTTTGAAATAAAATCTATGCATGTGGCGGAATATTGACACATACACATATTTTAAGAAACCGCCCCAATAGCTAGTCTTTGGAAAAATGTTTTGAAAAAAAATCCTATCCTTTGTTAGCCATGGAAAAATATTTTCGAAATAAAAATCTCCGCCTATGACAGAATATTGATACACATCTTTTCAACGATGTCATCCATATTCTGTCATATTCGCCAATTACTAGTATTTAAAAAAAAATCAATAGGTTTTTAATCCTTGAACACCTGAAAACATTTTTATTACCTTTTTTGTTTGAGGTTGTATATAATCCAATAAGTCTGCCTCCTGTATGTAATTTCAGGTTCTGTTTTCAATTGTTATGTTATAAGGAAGTAATGGCCTATGTTAGGATACTTTTTTTATTTTTTAATATTTTTTATTTTTAATCGGAACATTTTTATTATTACAGAATTTTTTGTCGCATCAACAACACTTAAATATATATTTTTTTAATTTTCGATATATATTTTTTGGAAATATTTATTCTTTATCAACATTTATTTACTTTTATTTTTATTTTTTTATTTATTTTTTCGGTTTTATACTTCTTTAATATTTTTTCGAATTTTCTTCATTGATTTCTTTTATTCATTATTACTATTATTTTTATTCATTATTATGGCTTCAGCACGTGTCACACAAATTTTTACTGACTTGGCGATTTCATTTTAAAATGCTGCTGATGATGATAAATCGTTTGCCATTATTCACACACAGATTTAGGCGATTTTTTCTTTCCTACACAAATAAAACAAACACATCCGCAATAACCGTCCTCAATTGCAACGACGAGAAAAAGCAAAATTCCCCGTAGAATCCTTTGGCGTTAAGGATAACCGATAAACTGTTGGTATTTTCCTTCGGATGGTGAATTTATATATGAATTTTGTATAAATTTTCTCTGGGCAACATGTTGCAGTGGGATATTAGGGAAAAATCCCAAGAAACATGTTAATAACATGTTGAGGTATGGATAATATACAGCAACATGTGAGTATACATGTTGCCAGGATAAAAAATTTTAGATTTTGGAATTTTTTTTTTTGTATTTGAAAACTTTTAATATTTTGTTTTAAAAATATTCTCAGGTCATTTTAAAATCTCACGTAGATTTTCTGAAACCAAATTTCCACTTCTCAAATCTGGGATTTTGCTCAAGTTCTGTTCAATGTGCAGAACCTGCTACAGATTCTTTGTAATACCACATGTTGATTGTGGTTTTAAGTAACAATAGGAGCTTCCTTAAAGAAGAGTTGCCAGATTGATTGATGGGCAAATATACCTTTAAGTTCATTTTTGTATTTAGAAAATGCAAAAAACATACCAAATCCTTAACGTGGGTCTCCCCTATTGTTCTCCTTCCTCTCACATGGCTGTTCTATGTACTCAGCACTCATAGTTTTCCATTGCGCCGACTCACCAAAGGAACTCACTGCCAGCCACTTACCAAAACTGTTTTAATATGATTTTTAATAAAAAATTTGTAAAAGCCTTTTCCAAGGCGTGGATTTTTATACCCTTCACCACACTGTGGTACAGGGTATTATGTCTTTGTGCATATGTTTGTAACAGGCAAAAGGAAACGAGATAGACACATGGTTCCTTTTGAGAATATGCATAGAATCACTTTCTAAGTCGATTTATGCATGTCCGTCCGTCCGTCCGTCCGTCCGTCTGTCCGTCTGTCTGTCTGTCTGTCTGTCTGTCCATGTTAAATTGTAAACAAAGTACAGGTCGCATTTATGATCCGAATTGAATGAAATTTGGTATAGGTCACTTATTCGTAAAATTGGGAAAAATCGGTTCAAATGTAAACGGCCCCTATATATCTTTCGATTTGCACGAAATTTGGTACAGCTTAATCATTTAGGTCTAGAATGATGTCTGCCAAGTTTCGTGAAAATCGGTCCAGATTTAGATATAGCTCCCATATATAGTTTCGTCCGATTTCATGTATATGGTGCCCCAAAGTTCCTATATATCTTTTGATTTGCACGAAATTTGGTATAACGTACTGAATTAAGCCTAGAGTGATGTCTGCCAAGTTTGGAGAAAATCGGTCCAGATTTAGATATAGCTCCCATATATAGTTTCGTCCGATTTCATGTAAAAGGTGCCCCAAAGTCCCTATATATCTTTCGATTTGCGCGAAATTTGGCATAACGTACTGAATTGAGCTTAGAATGATGTCTAACAAGTTTGGAGAAAATCGGTCCAGATTTAGATTTAGCTCCCATATATAGTTTCGTACGATTTCATGTAAAAGGTGCCCCAAAGTCCGTATAGTACTGAATTGAGCTAGAGTGATGTCTAACAAGTTTGGAGAAAATCGGTCCAGATTTAGATTTAGCTCCCATATATAGTTTCGTACGATTTCATGTAAATGGTGCCCCAAAGTCCGTATATATCTTTTGATTTGCACGAAATTTGGCATAACGTACTGAATCAAGCCTAGAGTGATGTCTGCCAAGTTTGGAGAAAATCGGTCCAGATTTTAGATATAGCTCCCATATATAGTTTCGTCCGATTTCATGTAAATGGTTTGCACGAAATTTGCTAACGTACTGAATTGAGCCTGGAATGATGTCATCAGTTTTCGAGAAAATCCCTATATATCTTATATAGTTTCGATTTGCACGATATATTTGATTTGCATAACGTACTGAATTAAGCCTATAGTGATGTCTGCCAAGTTTGGAGAAAATCGGTCCAGATTTAGATATAGCTCCCATATATAGTTTCGTCCGATTTCATGTAAATGGTGCCTCAAAGTCCCTATATAACTTTCGATTTGCACGAAATTTGGCATAACGCACTGAATTGAGCCTAGAATGATGTCTACCAAGTTTCGAGAAAATCGGTTCAGATTTAGATATAGCTCCCATATATAGTTTCGTACGATTTCATGTAAATGGTGCCCCAAAGTCCCTATATATCTTTTGATTTGCACGAAATTTGTCATAACGTACTGAATTGAGCCTAAAATGATGCTAAGTTTCGTGAAAATCGGTCCAGATTTAGATATAGCTCCCTTTTATTATAGATTGATTTTAAGTAATTGACGTACTAAGGAACCAATAGAAACAAAACGTTCTGAAATTAGTATAACCTAACCTGTGACAAGTTTGTTTGAAATCGCTTAATATTTGGATAGAGCTTCCATATATATTTTCGACCGATTTCAAGTAAATTGGGCATCAGACTCCTCATGT
>NW_026876402.1:0-19564 GCF_032173495.1 Musca vetustissima | reverse complement strand
AAGACTTGGCTTTATTAACACAATAATCGATATGAAGATGAAACCTTAGTTTAGGATCTAAGATGACGCCAAGATCAGAGAAAGAATCAACATTGTCCAGTTTGTATGACCCTATAAAGTAATCGGATTGTATTGGATGTGATCTGAATAAGGAAAATTTCTTACATTTTTTTTAAATTAATGAATTCCATTTGCACTGCACCAGTTAAAGAGTGAGTGTAAATCGTACTGTAAATAAACTGAATTACGTGTATTTATATGCGAAAACAGCTTGACATCATCTGCATACATTAGTATTTTGGAATAAAGAATGGAATTCGGAAGATCATTTAGATAAAAAACAAACAATAACGGACCCAAATGACTTCATTGCGGAACTCCAGAGGAAACAACAATATCTTTAGAAAAGGAATCACTGAACAAGACTTTTTGGGTACGATCCTCTAAATAGGATGAAATCCAGCTTACAAGAATTGACGGGAACCCCATAACATTAAGTTTGTGGAGCAATAGCTTATGAACTACAGTATCGAAAGCTTTACTGAAGTCTGTATAAATAACATCAGTCTGTTGTTTATTTGCGAAGCCATTATGAACATGACAAACAAATTCAAGAAGATTGGAAATTCAAGAAGATTGGGGAAATAATACTTTTTATAAAATGTGATATTCTTCGTGAAACTAATAGTTCTAAAACGTACATTTTTTGGTAAATAGTGTATGAAATATATTTTCGATGAATTCGTTAATTTGTACCAATTTGATGCAATTCTCATAAGGCAAAACAACATAAATATAAATGTCATGTTGAATTTTCGGTAAGTTTAATTTGGAATTTTCCATTCCACAATAACATTGTCCTCATATAAAGGTCCCAACCGATTTATGGAATTTTCAATGCACACAACGTGATGGAGCTCGACCTGGTCAAATTTAAGGACGTTTTTTATTTTTATGTTATATACATATATACATATCATATACATATGTAGTAGTGTATAAACCGTTCGACAAGATTACAAGAAAATATTTTTTTTTCGAATTAAAACATTTACGCGACGCAAAAACTAAACATGCACACACAACACTTCGCTTCAGTCAGCTCCACAATACTCGTAAGTGAAAAGCTTAAAACGCGATTGTAAAATGTTCATTAAAAAATAGTTTATTGCAATTATAGCGCGATTAAAAACTCACAAAATACCAAATGGAAAATTAAATGAACAATGGCAGCGTATCAGCAGCAACAAAAAATCGCTTGCCAAATGGAATTGTAAGTAGCTGGGCAGCCAGTAACCCTCCAAAGTCGTTGAATACAAAAAGGTGTAAGAAATAGGGGAGACTGGGGCACCTTCGGCATCGGGGCACCTTCGGCAATCGCGTTTTCAATATGAAGCTCTCACCGTACATCACTAGTTTCGATACATAGGTATCGAATATCGAAATAAATAACTGGCACAAAGTTTGAAAGTTCTAGCTAATAAGCTTATTTAGATACATAGATTTTTGTATTTTTATAGATGTTTCTGTAATATTTCAATTCAATTTCGTAAGTATTTCGTGTATACAACTTTTAAAAATTTTAAGACAATATTATTAAAAAATTGTTAACTACGATGTGTATTATTATAAAAATATTTAAAAATATAATGTTTTTACAAATCTGATCGAAAAAAATGAAAAAAACTATAAAAAGTACATTCGGGGTACATTCGGCATTTTAAAGTGGGGCACATTCGGCCATATACAGATTGTGCAATAGTATTTCCTTAAAATGTTTTTGAGTTTGTCTTTAAAACTAATCCTTTAATATGGCCCGAAAATGCATATATAAGATCAAACGTGCTTGTATTGACGAAAATGCGATAGAAAACCTCTATTTCTGATGGTGTGTGCGACCTTGAGATGTAAACGTCCGCCGCTAGAAAATAAAGCCCTATAATTCAAACATTGTGTGGCGTATTAAAACCAAATAGAGCCTTTAGAGGATCAGAATTTCAACCAGACTGATAGCGATGACAATTACCCGGCTATGACTATGGTGCCGAATGTGCCCCATCAAATGCCGAAGGTACCCCGGGTTGGGGCACATTCGGCGAATTTGACTTTTTTTACAAAACTGAAAAATTTTTTAACTAATACTATTTTTATATATCTTTTTGGAACTATTTTTGATAATTAAGAGTCAGAGGACAATAATCAGCCATAAAGTTGTTATATATGTTCAATAAGTACTGAGATATAGAGCTCTAAAAAAAAAGTGCCGAAGGTGCCCCAGTCTCCCCTACCTCATTTTGTTGTGCGGCACTTCTGACAAACGAATAGCAAAACTTATTTGCGTTAGTGGCGAAGACATACATACACACATTTTGACCAAACAAAAACAATTCTAGACATTTAGAAATTCCAATGGAATGAATTTCGTTATGGCATGACATTCTTGGATAATTTCTTCATTTGCCAGCAAAGAATTGCTGCTCAGGGGATGAAAATACGCATTTAATGTTAACTGAATTCGTCTTGTTAACCTGTAAAGAAGCGAAAAAGTTTCTACCATTCAACAAATATAATAATAGTTATGTATGTATGAATGTCGTTATTTCACATTTCAAGTGGCAGTTTGCTTTTGCACTTTTAATTGTTTATTTACATTTGCTGGCGCGTAATTATTTGCATCGCATTAACCGTAGAATTTTTATTATGTGCCGCCTTTACTACTTCGGTTAAAAAAAGTGAAAAAGCTTCAAGTCGTTATATTCGATTGTGTGAAACATGTTGTTCGATGTTCAAGTTAGAACAACTATATTACTCTTCCTAAAGTAGACGTCTTAACCACCTTTTTATTTTATTCTAATGTGAATATGATTTATTATTGCATGGCAAACATGAGTAGGAATTTTGATTTTAGCATATATATATATATATATATATACATATATTTTTTTTTTGGTTTCATTGAATGAATGATGTGGTCTGAGTAGTTACATCCCGAGTTGACCAATTATGTTGCAGTGCTAGTCGGAGTCGAACAATTAAAATATCAAACCTCACTGATAACTCCTCACTGGAATATCGGAATTTAATCAACAAATAAAATTCAATTTTTTTAAATCGAGATTATTGTATTTCCCTATTCATTGCGAAACTTAAGAACAGATTTTTTTCTACATTTTGGCGCTGAAATATTCTCAAAAATCTGAGTATAATTATAAGGGGGAGTGTCAATTAAATTTTTCATTCCGTTTGCAACATCTTGAAATAATCACAGGAGTCCCCATAAAGTATTATATCCTTTATCAGGGTAAAATATAATATCGATTTATGTAAATGTCGTCTGTTCATATCATCATAATGTGCGCAATATTTCAAATAGAGCTTTAAAGTGTTGCATTTTTCTATTACTCCTAGAATGTATAGTATTGATTGGGGTTTTGTGGCAATGTTTTTTAGGAAATTTACTGTCATTTGGTACATTGAGTTTCTATTGTGTAGTATATGATAGTTCCACTTTTTATATAACGGTACTCCCCGTTATTCGGTATTTTGGAAGCGTTTTTCAATAAAATTGCCTGCAATTTGGTACGTTGATACATCTTCCTATCAAAAGGTTTCAGTATTGGTCTACTTTTTACAATAACTCCATTTAAAGGTACCACAAAATATTCGATATTTTGGGGATTTTTTCTCAGCCTAATTTTTAGGATATAACGGTGCTCCTTACTATTAAGCATTTTGGACAGATTTTCTAATGGAATATTCTTCTATGTGGATCTTATTGGGTGTCAAATCTTCAAACCAAACGTCATTTATAAAGGTCCCAAACGATTATAAAATGTTCGCCCGGGCAATGAAGGCAATGTCGTTGTACAGAAACCCAGAATAAATCATTCGGCTAGACCTTCAACATACTGAAACGATCAGCGACCTTTGTATGGATATATATGAATCATTTTCGAACCGCCAAGAACTTCGATTGCCGAAATAAAACCATTTCAGTTAGAAAATAGGCATAAAATTGGTCGGGCCATTAATCTGGAATCCGATTTAGCCATGTCCGTCCGTCCGTCTGTCTGTCCATGTTAAATTGTAAACAAAGTACAGGTCGCATTTATGATTCGAATTGGATGAAATTTAACACAGCTCATTTATTTGGCCCAAGCGCCCTTGGGCCTATTGAAATTGGGAAAAATCGGTTCAGATTTATATATAGCTCACATATATGTTTTCGTCCGATTTAAGGTAAATGGTGCACCAAATCCCTATATATCTTTCGATTTGCGCGAAATTTGGCACAGCGTACTGAATTAAGCCTAAAATTATGTGTGCCAAGTTTCGTGGAAATCGGTTAAGATCTAGATATAGCTCCCATATATATTTTCGTCCGATTTAAGGTAAATGGTGCACCAAAGTCCCTAAATAGCTTTCGAATTGCACGAAATTTGGCACAGCGAGTTGAATTAAGAAAATCAGTTCAGATTTAGATATGGGAGCTATATCTAGATCTGAACCGATTTCCTTAATTCAATTCGCGTCCAATTTAAAGAAAATGGTGCACAAAGACCACACATATTCTTGAATTTGCACGAAATTTGGCATAGCAACTGAATTGATTCTAGAATTATGTGCGCTATAGCACAGCGTACTGAATTAAGGCTAGAATGATGTGTGCTAAGTTTCGTGAAAATCGGTTCAGATTTACATATAGCTCCCATATATATTTCCGTCCGATTTAAGGTAAATGGTGCACCAAAGTCCCTAAATATATATTGATATGCACGAAGTTTCGCACAGCGCACTGAATTGAGCTTAGAATGATGTGTCCTAAGTTTCGTGGAAATCGGTTCAGATTTAGATAAAGCTTCCAAAAATATTTTCGACCGATTTAAGGTAATTGGTGCACCAAATTCTCTATTTATCTTTCGATTTGCACGAAATTTTACACAGCGTACTGAATTAAGAGAATAATGATGTGTGTTAAGTTTCGTGAAAATCTGTTCAGATTTAGATATATATTCCATATATATTTTCGTCCGATTTAATGTGCACCAAAGACCATAAATATCTTCCATTTGCAGGAAATTTTTCATAGCGTACTGAATTGAGTCTAGAATGACGTGTGCTATGTTTCGCGAAAATCGAAATGATGTGTGCTAAGCTTCATGAAAATCAGTTCAGATTCAGATATCTAAAGGTGTGCTAAGTTTTATGAAGATCCGTTCAGATTTAGATATAGCTCGTATATATATTTTCGTCCGATTTTACATAAATGCACCAAACTCCTAATGTTTGTCGGATTAACACGAAATTTTGCACAACGTATCAAATTGAGACTTGAATGGCGTTACTTGGCTTTGTTGAAATTGGTGCAGATGCAGCCAGAACTTCCACATGTATTTCGAACGGGTGTCTGATTGAAATTAAATTTTTAACAGTGCGTCGTACCGAATTGCGAGTATCAATTTTGCTATAAAACGTTTTTCATACATTTGTCCCATGGTACGCAGACGACTCTAAATCTGCCCGAATGATATTACATTTGTCATAGGTTGTAGAAAGACATGTTCCTTCGAGGGAACATTGACACACAATTGTAAGGATATATATGAAGGGTGAAGGGTATTATATAGTCGACCCAGTCCGACTTTACCACTTTTCTTACTGGTTTAAAGAAAGGGTTATGAAATAAGTAATAAAATTACAAATTTGGATGGGCCATTTTTATACCCTCCACCATAGTACGGAGGGTATATTTATTTTGTCATTCCGTTATTAACTCATCGAAATATTCTTTTGTCTGCAGGCAGATCATGTCCGAAGGTAAGCTTCATGTTTAGGCATAACCCCCTTTTTTAACCGAATTCGCTGAAATTCGGCACATTGTGTTCTTATTATGTACCAAATTTCTCCACTAAAAATTTAAAATATTGGTCCACTTTTCCTGATAGACCCCATATAACGGCACCCCCAATTTTCGGTAATTCGTGGGTATTGCGCGTGTTTTCCAACAGAAATCACTGTAGTTTCGTATTTTGTTGTCGTATTTGGTAACAATCTCCCTTTTCGGGGTAGTTCCCATATAACCCCCTTTTTATATTAAAATAGTTAATTGATTTGTACTGAGTTTTTGGTTGTATCCGTATAGCCGCATTCCACCATATTATGGAGGATATTCAATACTCGAAATTGTCAGTTTATACCCTAAAAAGTATGGAATTCTTGGAAGATATAGTCTCTTTGGCCATTTGTTGTAATCATTCTAGAACGTCAGGTTGGAGAATAACATATATCGGCCCGCATTTAGGCCTGGACCCTATATAAAAATACCTATCGGTTTAATAATTATGGTGAGGGAAGATATAGTGATACTTTGCCCTGTAAATTGCAGTATTTTGTGGATTTCACACACCTTCTCCACCCCAAATATTCACTAACTTATGAAATGTTGACTTTGACATCATGTCATTTGTAAACCACGACCTACAATAATAAAAAAAAAATTACTGGTGTAAAGCTCTAAGTCCCCATATTTGAAATATATAACGCTTTTTCCTCTCTATCTGAAATGAACTTTTGTATCGATTCAAATGAAGATTTCACGAACGATTGAATTGAGTTATTATTTTCATGAATGTATGTTTATAATACACTACAACTTCTATACTAAAATAACATTTATTTGATATCATTCAGTTTATACAACATATTTTAATTCAAAAAAAAAAAAAAAAATACAAACAAAAAAATTCACTTACCGTTTGCACGCTAGACATCCATTCGTTCATGTTTAAACGAAATAAAATCAATTTACAACAACAACAATTTGAACACGACCAGCAGCTATAGTTATTGAAGATCAAAACCTATGATTTTTTTATAAATTCACTAATTTCCATCATTTAAAAAGTAATCAACTTTACGGCAACCGATTTGCAAATTACATTCAATAATAAATACAAAAAAAAAAACAGAGTAGTAATAAATGTGCATGCAGACGAATTGCAAGCGCCGACGCTTCATGTCAGTGTTATGTATATACATATCTACCTATATTTCAACTAATTGCAATTTTATGCAAATTTAAAAAAAGTCTACCTTTAATCTTGATGGATATAGGCGGTGGAATGAAGGGTAATGCAGTGTAGTGACTGAAAAGTAGCATCAAGACAATTAAATAATTACACGTGTCTTTATTCGTGATGATTTCTTTGGCCAGGTAAATTTTATTTGTAGTTGTACGAACAGTGTATTTACATATTTCTTCCCAAGATATATTTTGGCATGCAAATATGGTTAATCATTATTTTCTAGTTTTTGTTTTTCTTTTTTTGTAGTAGTGTTGTCTTCACAGTAATTCTGAATAGTTCAGTTTTTTCCAGTAATGATTTATAGGGGATGACACAATTTTAGATATTTTAGTGAACTGAATTATATGTATAACAAAAATGTTTTTCTCTATGTTCCAAAAGACAAAAACAAAAATCATTTAAAATATGGCAATGGTACGACGTAGGGTAACAGTACTGCCAATTTCATTAAAAAAAACATGTTCGTTCGGACCTGCAGAATATCTCTGAAATAAACCGAGATATTTTTATGCAGGCAATTTTATAGCTAATTGCTAAATGGATAAATCGAATAATTTTGAGCGTGGGCTTTGCATTTGATTTTCCAGATAAGTTTTCACTCGAAGTAGAGTAGAAAAACTTCTTTCGTCTGATGCTGTGGTTACCGGTATCGCTTTTAAGATTTGAAATAATATATTTTTATTAAGAAATATATGTTAGTCACATATTACAATCGCATCAAGTGCATTGGATTGTCAGGCATCTTTCGCTTTCCACATAGTAATCCACAGATTCACTTTCATTTTTTTTTTTTTTTTTCATAAAAATATGGTTTCTTGAAAATCTTTACAAATAAAATTTTGTAATTTTCGATAGTGTTTTACAATTTTTTTTTCAATTTACAGAAATGGTCTTCTCATATTTACAATAAGTTCGTCCATACATGGGACAAATAATGTAGTTCTATAAAAATATTCGGAGTTGGAACTCATTACATTTGACCTGTACTTTTGCGTACCAAACATTCTTGGCACTGAATCTTCTACTTCTTAGAAATAAATCCGAAATAAATCTTTCCCTTTTCGCCTATTTCTTCCAACGATTCTACTATCTCAACCCATCGTGTTTCATAATATGAATGTAACCATATTCTACATAAAGTATTACCCCTTTATGGATTTTCTAAAGAATGAGCAAATTTCCAAAATTGTAGAAAATATACTTCGAATTTTTTGAATATTCGAAGCTGCATTTAAAATTAATTTTAAAATGTGAAAAGAACATGAAGGTATACCGCAGAAATAAATATGGATTTAATAATGATCTGCATTCTATTATAATTTCCTGACATATTAGACGCGTAGTCATAGCCTTGACCTCTCAAAAATGTTGCATCCACAACCAACCTGATTCTTTTCCTTTAATCCTTCTAATTCTACGTAGCAAAGGAAACACTCCTTGACTTTTTTAGATCAAAAATCGTAAGCATATATGATCCCTCTTGTGTATGTAGAAATTAGAAGATTTCTAGTGAAATTAAAAAGTTTCTGTTTGTTTCCAAACTAAATTTATTTAAGAAATAAATGTGGGGGGGGGGGGGGGGTGTTAGGGCGTACGTCCCTACTTTTTTTACCCAATAAGAACACAAAATACTATACTAGAGCCAATTCAGTTAAAAATATCAAATACTGGAGGTGAAATTCCGAACATCCTAGAAATAGCACTAACTTTTATTCAAAATTTTAAAGCTCTGTCATAAATATTGAGAGCCATCGAGTTTTATTATGATCCAAATACAGCCTTGAACATTTCGTGATTAAGTAAAATTGTTTCCATTTTTTTATTTTGTTTATTAACAGTTCGATTTACATTGGAAAATATTAAATCATTATCGTAGTGTCCAACCACAATCGTAGACAAACAAGGACAGTTCTACTAATAAGTTTATGTAAATGTGTTCTATAACAACACAGACAATTTACCGTACATATTTTTGTAGTTATGTAAATCATTTGGTATTATAATTATTATTTTCCCTGTTTCTTTACAGAATACCCCGTATGCCTTAAAAGATACTGCAAGCAGTACAGCGGCTTGGACATCAACGGCGTTACAACCCTCCAGTTATTATGCCTACGATCCAACGTTTGGTGCGTGCGGGTAAGTGAAAATGTAAGTTTAAATGGTGCAAAAAATTGTCAAGTGCAACAAAGCGGGAATGAGTGTGAATTTTCTGGGAGATGTGTACAATTATTGTTTAACGTTTAATTGAGGTGACTACTGTAAAGTACAGTAAACATTTTTTAAGGAGAGGGCAAGATATCAGGGGAGGGACCAACTATTTACAAATACTGCTGGACATCAAGTATAGATTTCTCATTTTCTCTCTCTGAGAGATATTTATATTTTTGGATATAATACTTAAAATAGCTGTACAGGAACATTACTATACTATATATGGATGGATTTAAAAAACTAAACAAGTTAAAAAGCGTTAAGTTCGGCCGGGCCAAACTTTTGTTTCATCCAACATAGGTATACTGACAGATACTTGAAATGAAAATATAGGGAACATACCAAAAGGTAAACCTATACCGATAAATGTACAAACCGGTTTATGTAAACCATTGTGTACACCAAATACAAATTTCAACTATTTTTAATGAAAACCACAAAGCGTGGACTGATACTAATACAATATACAATCCTCAAACTTCTGCAATTTAGATTACAAAGTTAGCTTACATACGCTATGAGCGTGACATATGTCGTTCATTAATGCCTAATTAATGAACGACATATGTCACTTTCGAACCCAATATTTTGTTTTGTGTCTCAATTCTTTCCCTCAGGAGGTGTAATTATATGGGGGAAATGCCTAAAAGCCGGCCGATATATTTCATTATCGTCAGGTTCGTGTTTATTTTATAATGATTTCCAGCGAAATCGGTTGAAAAACGCGCTTAGGAATTCCAAAATATCGAAAATTGACGGTGTCTTATATGGGGGCTACCCGAAAAAATAGGCTTATATTTTTAATTTTTAGTGAAGAAATTTTGTACCCAATAAGAACCCATTGTGCCAAATTTCAGCGAATTCGGTTTAAATACGCGCTTAAAAATATCCCCATAATACCGTAAATTGGGTGGTACCATTATATGGGGGCTACCAGAAAAAGTGGACCGATATTTATAAGAACCCAATGTAACAAATTTCAGCGAATTCGGTTGAAAAACGCGCTCAAGAACATCAAAAAACTGAAAAATTGGGCGGTACCCTTATATGGGGGCTATGCCTAAACGAGGACCGATATAGCCCTTCTTCGAACTTGACCCGCCTGAAGACAAAAGACTCTATGCAAAACTTTGGCGATCTATCTCAATTCCTTTATCATGCTGCGATGGCCGCTTCAAATTTTATTTGGATATAAATTGAATAATCTAGTCTTCAAGACCCCAGCCCGCTGGACTTTCTGTAGCGGTGTTACATTTATCCATTGCTGTTCTCCAAATTGCAGAGACAAATGATAGAATTGTTCTAATTTCGCTTTTATAGATCCCAGGTATTATCCTTGGAATCCATTTTAATGCACACCGTTCTTCGGTAAAAAGCAATGCATCTGTAGTTTTAAATTTCTGATAAAAAGTACGTATCTCCGTTTTGTCCAAATGTACATGAAGGCTCCTGGGCCTCTCTTAATTAAAGGCCATTACATCCCCCAGCATATTATGTAGAATGGTTTTTAAGAGACTAAAAACATCTCCATTTTGTCCGAATTTACAGCCTCCCTGCCTAGTATAGTCACCATAACAGACTGATTAAAATCCCTAGTTGGTTGTAGTACAGAAATTTGTTGAAAAATTCCTCGATATCAATGCAAACAGCTCAGTAGGCCTATTCTATAACTTTTAACAACATTCGATATTGTTTAAATTTCTTTTGTTATTGTAAAAACAATAAAACAAACAAATGAAATTGTTGTAAAATTGACAATATCGAATGTTGTTAAAAAGTTACAGAATACAGGGGCAGGTGTACATTTATTATCAAAAAGAATCTCAATATGGTGTACTACATCGTGTAGAATCTGATCTATATTAGTATATGTCACATTAGAAATTTTATGGATTTTTATACCCTTCGCCACACTGTGGTACAGGGTATTATGTCTTTGTGCATATGTTTGTAACAGGCAAAAATAATCGAGATAGACCCATGGTTCCTTTGAGAATATGCATAGAATCACTTTCTGAGTCGATTTATGCATGTCCGTCCGTCCGTCTTTCTGTCCATGTTAAATTGTAAACAAATTACAGGCGTATTTATGATCCGAATTGGATGAAATTTGACACAGCTCATTTGTTTGGCATAAGGACGAACCCTATTGAAATTGAGAAAAAATCGGTTCAGATTTACATATAGCTCTCATATATATTTTTGTCCGATTTAACATAAATGGTGTACCAAAGTCCCTATATATCTTTCGATTTGCACGAAATTTGGCATAGCGTACTGAATTAAGTCTAGAATGATGTGTGCAAAGTTTCGTGAAAATCGGTTCAGATCTAGATATAGCTCCCATATATATTTTCGTCCGATTTTATGTAATTGGTGTACCAAAGTCCCTCTATATCTTTCGATTGCACGAATTTTGGTATAGGGTACGGATTAAGTTTAGAATTATGTTGCTAAGATTCGTGAAAAGATCCATAGTTAGACGGATTGACACAACGTACTGAAGTAATATAAATTAGTCTCTGGTAAGTTTCCCTGAAATCGGTACGGAATCTGTATCTGTACTATATAGATATATAACAAAAACGCGACGTCTGTTAGGATACATATGTAGAATATACCCAAAGTGGTGAAGGGTATCATATAGTCGGCCCATTCCGACTTTACTACTTTCCTTACTGGTTTTAAAATAATTGTTCAGACTGGTTTAATTACGGCGCACATGTCATTTGACAAGAGCAAATACGAATTATATGATAAATTAAAAAAATAATATAATGCAAATTCGTATTTAATTAGACACATTACTATTAAAAAAAGCCGCCGAACCATTTTTCAAAATTATTATTAACTTGTTAGGCAATAATTAAATTAAAGACAATAAAAAATCTTGTTATTCTTCACTTGTGATCTTGTTGGGTGTCATCTGTGACATATAAAGTATACAAAATATTGTTATTAAATTAGAAAGAGTCCGAAAAAAACGTAACGATTTATGTGTCATTGTATTGTACCGCCAAAGGAAAGCCGAATACATAAATTAAAATAAATCATAAATTACACCTTTTTGGGGGAGAACCGAACCGTATTTAAAGTTTTGCAAATCAAATTCATTGATGACGTATGTCATGAATTTTTTACTCTTCAATTCAGTTTTTTTGTCTTTTTGGCTCATATGCAAATAATTATAAAAATCGATTTATGTAAATTTTTATTTATTGTACTTAATACACACATACTGCCAGACACTGAAATAAAATGCAAAATAATACAAACATTAAACATTCACACGCACGCGGCTGTCTGCATTGAAAATCAGTCAAGCCAGCCGAAAAAAAACAAAATCCAATTGCATCTGATGCGTCAATTGTTGAAAAATAAAACTTAAGGCAAAAAAAAAAAACAGAATACAACAATAACAACAGACGAGATCAACTCATTGCAATACCGACCGTCTGCCAACTTCGCATTGCCAGAGGCTTGGGTTTGGTGGGAATATTCGAAAAATCCCTTTAAAACACAATGTTAAAAGAGAATTTAACAATATTATTAAAACCAAATGTCCAATAGCGAACAAAACAATGAAGGCTTTCCATACAATGGCAATAACCTTAAAAATAAAGTGCACAGAAGCAGTGATGGTGACAACAACTGCTACCAGCCAACTGGCCAAAAGTAACATGAACTTTAGCCAAGTTTATAAATCCAGTTCACATTGGGGTTGCACTTACCGATGTTAAGGGTCATGATTGTGGTTGTTTGCCAACAATAAAATATTTTTACATGTACCTATGTATTTACATATTGTATGCTATTTATTTATGTATATATTGGTTAAGACACAAACTACTTTAATATGAAGATTTAATATTTGTGATGTAGAATTTCTTCCTTCAAACGAAGAGAGTTATTCCATCTGCTTCCCTAATATAATGTTTGTATACATTCAGTTGATATATTTAATGTGTATGCTTTTTTATTATACTTATGACCATTCAATATGATTCGGGAATTTTGACAAATGTTCTCGTCATTTGCGCAGCTCTTTAACAGTGCGTTGCTACTGTTTTAAATATGCGTGACAATGTGTACCTACACTATTACTATTCCTAAAACATATGGCATTGAATATAGTTTTTTGTTTCTAATAGACCCTTAAGGTTTTAACCAAATTTTCCAAACGAATTGTCTGTAATTTTGGCATAGTCCTCATACAGAGGTAAATGAACACATATAAAATATTTTGTCCATGATATCTTTATTTATTAAACATTTTCAAGGTTAGCATTATGACTTGACATTTCAAGTGACCTCCCTGCGAACTGTTACAAGCAATGACTCTTTGGAGGTATTTTTCGCTGATAACGCCGCGACAGAAATTATGTGCCAATAAAGCCACATTCGCTAGAGTTGTGTATCTTTTTTTTCTGAAAATGATTGATGAGACTTAATTTTTTAACGTGAAGTAGATTTTTGTATATATTTTTTAATATCAACGACATTTAATTTAAAAATACCAAAATGTGCCAATTGCGTGTCCCCCTCGAATTTGACTTGTTTCATAAACATCGTTATATATCACAAATTTCCAGTGATAATTTTCTGTTCTCACCCTCAATCGATCAAACACAGTACACATAAGCGTTTTCAACAAAAACTATTTAAAAATACTCCAAGGGATTCGATGGTATATCAAAATTTACTTACTTCAATACGTTGTGCAAAATGTTGTCTCAATCGGAAAAACATTGACAGTTTACATAAAATCGGAGGAACATTGACAGTATTTATATAAAATCGGAGGTAGCTATATATGGGAACTATATCTAAATCTGAACCGATTGGCCTAAATATGACCCTTTGGTGTAAATCGGACGAAAATACATATGGGAACTATATCTAAATCATAACCGATTTCAACAAAACTTGGCATATGCCAATTTAGGCCTAATTCAGTACACTGTGCAACTGGTAGTTTGGTGCACCATTTACATAAAATCGGTCGAAACTATATATGGGAGCTATATCTAAATCTGAACCGAATTCAATTGCACTTCGCATACATCAACCTGGACCTATATCAGTACTCTGTGAAAAATTTTGTCTCAATCGGACCAATATTGGGAGTTTGGTGCACCATTTACCTAAAATCGGACGAAACTATATATGGGAGCTATATCTAAATCTAAACCGATTTCAACCAAACTAAGCATTTATCAGTCTATATCCAATTCAGTACTCTGTGAAAAAAATGGTCTCAATCAGACCAATATTGGGGGATTGGTACACCATTTACCTAAAATCGGACGAAACTATATATGTGAGCCAGGGACGTACGCCGAGGGGGGCCCGAACCGATTTCAATCAATATTGGCATATATCAATCTAGACCTAATTCAGTACTCTTTGCAAAATTTTGTCTCAATCGGATCAATATTGGGAGTTTGGTGCACCATTTATAAAAATATAGTTTTCGGTTCATTGCACTCCACAAATATCATCTCAGCATTACCCTCGGCCATAACCGGAACTTCATGTAAAATTTCAAAGCGATCAGCGCTACATTTTCGCCTTTTAGTGGGGTAATAGTAATACTAATCAATATGTACCTTAAATATTTATGTATAACTCTCACATCACAGTACATACAACAATATAATTGGTATTAAAGGTCAACCACTCCTCTTTGATCAACTATCTGGTCTATGTCCTTCAGGAGTAAATATAATTTTGTAATTTTTTACACCAAATTCAGAGTCCAGTTATCAAATTCCTTCTGATCATAATTTTGGCCTCTAGAGTGTCCAGAAACCCCGACAAAAATGTTAGACCATTTCATCCCCTATATATATAAACGCATCTTCTTTAAATAGAACCCATCCGGTCACCTGTATCGTCTTTACAAATTACAAGAGACACACGGACGGACACACATGTCTAGATCGTCTCAGCTTATCGAGATATGAAAATCGGTAGGACCAATATTTTACGGTGTTATAAACTCTTGAGGCCACACAAAGCTTAAATATCCTGATAGCATGCTGATGATAGAATTAGACGATATTAATATCGTCTTCTACCAATTTGTCTGAATTTGATATTTTGGTTCTGCTTTTTCTAGCATATATTCATATCAAAAAATGGTAAATTTTGGTGTGCATTCTACCACCAAATTGCCTGTATTTTGGGTGTGAAATCTTTGTACCAAAAACTATCAACCTTGACATGTTTTGGGGTCCGATATAATATCATGCGAATGTACTATCCGATATGTGTCAAGCATAGCACAACCTAACATTTGGACAAAGTCTGTATAATGTTTAAATTTGTAAACCCTGACGGCATATTTCTTTTGATTGAAACTTTACACATTGTAATATTAAACCAAGTCCCAAGATGAGACTCATCGGTCCACTACTTCTGGTACCTCCCGCACAAAATTCGTTATTCCAATATCTAGCGAATGGAATGTTCGATTTAATCCATATTTTCAAAACTAAACAAAGTTTGAAGATGACGAAAGTGGTCAAAATATTTGGTTGAAAATTAATTGTGTAAATATACTGTCCGATTTGAAGCAAATCTAATATTTGGATCAAGCCTATATTATTCCTGAGAGGGGACTCATCGGTCCACTACTTCTGGTACATCTCCCACGAAGTGTCAAAATCAAATTTGAATATGAATGTCCGATTCGATCCAAAAATTGCAAATAGAAATCTTTCATATAAAACTATCACTTATATAAAGCAATTTCGTAGGGTATATATCTGTCGGCAACACTTACTGACACCTTTTTATTTGTTACAGTAGGTTTAAATATGTAATATTTTAAAATAGCAATAATGTGCTTAACATTGCTTGCTCTGTGGTTTCGATAATTTCTCCTTAGAAAGCATTTGTATACTATCCCGAAAAAATTTATTTCAAATCACCGAAGAAAATTTAAAAAATAATCACCGATTGTTGTAAAGTTAAGAAGATAATCTTCAAACAAATGCAACCTTTTGCTTTCACATACAAATCCGAAAAGTGCGGAAAAAGTTTTGATTTAAATGTTAACTGATGCTGCAAACAAAAGAAAATGGAAATTGTTAATTGAATTTAATTAAGAAACATTTTTCATAAAACATTTAAATGGAAGAACAAAATGGAACGAACGGACGAGCGAAGTATAGACAAAGTAACCATTTGTTATTTGCTAGGGAAAAATGTAAGTCAAAGTTGTTAAAAAGCTAACTCCATACAGACAAAGTTGAGAGGGGCGTCCAAGACAAAAAGTCAAAAGTTTAAAGAACTTTACCGTCTGTCACAGAACCCAAACATAAGGCTACTACTATACCATAGCATTTTGTGGTACTTGGAGACGTTTACAGCTTGGCGGTGAAAAACGTTTCGATGGTAGGTGGTAGTGGTGGCCACAAAGTGAAGTTGAGTGTGAAGGCGAATGACAACAACAATGACAACTTTTAGATTATGTTGTTGTTATTGCGTTGCCAAACAATTTAAGACAACTTTAAAATGGGCACTTTTGCTTTCTGACTTTTTACGTCATTTTGTTTTGCAGTTGTGTTGATGTGGATGTTTAAGGTTATTGTAGTCATGTGCCTGTGTATGTGTTTTTGAAAATATCCTTTGGTTGGTTTAATTTCCACCCCCACCCCACCATTGTGTACAAATTTGTTGGTTGTTGTGAAGACATTTTTGTAATGTCTGGCAAAGTTTCCTTTGTTACTTGCTCGTACTTTTAGTTTGCACTTTCTTTTACGAGAGATTTTATTTGCTATTTTTGGCAGTTACAACCACTTAAAATGTTCTACTGTATGTATAAATAAATGTTATATGATTCACATGGGGTTTATTTAATATTTGGTCAAACAATATAAAAATAAGCTATTTACAAAACTGAAATTGTATAAAATAATATCAAGTATTACATAATTGTATTAACACAGCTGTATTAACTATCAATGGACAAACTGTTCCTGTAATAAAAGTATTTTTAGGATATTTCGTAGTCTTGAAAGTCGAACAAAATTTTTGCAGAAAATTATCAATATAGTAGGTCCATGTTTTGACCTAGCCATCATATAAAGTTGGGTAGCCACCTGAAGTATTTTCATGGTACTAGGTCCATGTTTTGACCTAGCCATAATATAAAGTTGAGTAGCCACCTGAAGTATTTTCATGGTCCTAGGATTATTTTCCAAATGAAGTGTCAGAAATTTGTTATATAGAGTTCATGGTGGAGAAAAACATTATCACATAATTTTTTTCATATCGAACCGATGTTCATGTAAATTAACTTTTTGGCGTTTATTAGGGTTTTGGTGACTGACAATTAACAATGAAGGTTTATATTTGGAGATTGTCAGCATATAAGTGTTCATAAATGGAGGGTATAAAAAGTTCGACGCAAAAGTAGAATTTAACGAAGTTTTTACCCAAATTTTGGAACGATCGTTGCACAATTTTGCAATATCTCGCATTTCAGACAGAAGCGACACATAAAATATTTAGATATAGTTAAATAATATTTAGGGACCAAATCCTTAGTTTATATATACACATTGAACCCACGAAAGTTTACGTGGAGAAGAACCTATGAGCAAAGAATTATACATTTTTGCGTATTTGATTTTTGTGTATTTGATTTTAGAATGGTGGAAGTAGAAAATGCATAATTTAAAGTGAAATTTTTCTACGTTTCAATATTCCTTGTTTATGTATTCAGTATATCAAGCCAACACACTGATACCCATACCTTAATACGAGTGAGTGTCTGACGTATATTGCAATGTAAAAAGACATACACCATGCATTGTAATAAATGCAACGTTCTTTGAGCAAACACCACTTAAGAACTGAATATTTAAAAATTCGTTTAAAATTTTTTACTCAAAATATTAAACCTTTGTTTATAAATATAGCAGAAAGTATTTACACATTCGCACAAGTTATCTATCCAAATTTGTTAATAGTATTCCATTCATAAACGAGTTTTGTCATTCCCTCTATAACTACTCGAAATAATCCTCATATATTCTTAATCAGGATAAAAAAAATCTTATATGATGTTGAGCTGCCCGTCTGTCTGTTGTAATCACCATATCCTGCAATGGAATCGAGATTGTACACATGTGTATTTTGTCTGCAGTCATGTTTGCAAGTGAACAATATGGGTTCACGTTTATGCATACCTCGAAGATGTAGATATATCGGAGAGGACCTTCTGGCCAAAATTTTAATGAAATTTTAAATATCTTACGAACGGACTAACCGATTTGAACCAAACTTTGCACAAACTTTTATTTTTACCAAGCCTAAATCAAGTCCGAAAATGGGAATAATTCCCCAACATTTTCAATATTTTTGAATTTAACCCTTTGAGGCCCGATTTTTCCCCTAATCATAGAACAATTTTCTATTTGGCTACATCCTTCTATTCGGGAGATGCAGTAAATTCTTTCTGAAAAATGGCTTTTATTTTTCAGAAAGAATGTACTGTGAAGAAACCCAATAGAAAAACCAGTAAGGAAAGTAGTAAAGTCGGACTGGGCCGACTATATGATACCTTCCACTACTTTGGGTATATTCTACATATGTATTCTAACAGACGTCGCGTGTTTGTTATATATCTATACCTGAACCGATTTCAGAGAAACTTGCCAGAGACTAATTTATATTACTTCAGTACGTTGTGTGAATCGGCCGAAGCTTAGCAACATCATTCTAGACTCAATTCAGTACCCTAGAAGCTACATCCAAATCTGGACCGATTTTCATGAAACTTAGCACACGTTATTCTAGACTTAATTCTGTAGCTATGACAAATTTCGTGCAAATCGAACGATTTTCAGAGACTTTAGTGCATCAATTACCTAATATATATATATATATATATATATGGGAGCTATATCTAAATCTGAATCGATTTTCATGAAACTTTGCACACAACATTCTAGACTTAATTCAGTACGCTATGTTAAATTTCGTTCAAATCGAAAGATGTATAGGGACTTTGGTGCACGATTTACTTTAAATCGGTCGAAAATATATATGGCAGCTATATCTAAATCTGAACCGATTTTCAGGAACTTAACGCACATCATTCTAGACCTGATTCATTACGCTGTGCCAAATTTCGTGGAAATCGGGAGATATATTGGGACTTTGGTGCACCATTTACATTAAATCGGACGAAAATATATATGGGACCTATATCTAAATATAAACCGATTTTTCCCAATTTCATAATAAATATG
>NW_026876401.1:0-19159 GCF_032173495.1 Musca vetustissima | reverse complement strand
ATGGTGTATAGTTCACAAACACAATACATTGGCAGTTGTATATAAAATATACATATGTACATATATATCCATATGTATATATAAAACTATACACTTATTTCAAATTTCTTTCTTACTGCAACTGTCTGTCAATTGGTCAGTAAGACAGTCAGTCAGTCAGCCAGTTTGAATTTTACTGACTGACACTTCGCTGAACAATTAACCAGTCAGCTGGTGAAACAAATTATCATTAACTTGAAGGTAGCTCCGAACAATCATCTCACCAACCAAGCGACCAATCACCAATAAGGACCAGTAGACCGCCCGGCCGGTCTGTCGTTTTCGCGTCCAGAACAGGACTTGAGGAGTGCTTGTTCTACAGTTTTTTTTTTAAAAGTCAGTCGTATTGACATTCTGTCGCATTGACTGAACAACGAACAACGGAGGCAGCTGTTGAATGCATGACTGACGGAGTATTGGTATTGTCGTCGAATATGTAGATGGATGACTGACATTCTCATGGATAAATAGATGGTCAAGATGTTTGAAATAATGGTTGACTGTCATCCAACCATGTACTTCGTAGGTATTTACACAATAGTTCTTTGGTACATAAAAGCCTGCCAAGCCAATGTGGTTCTGGCTTGATTTTTCCAACATTTTCTTCTTTGCAGGCAAGTGAGGAATTCGTTTAAAGAGGAGATTTAAAAATTGTAAGGGCCTTATAAAGGGCCTTTCAATGTTCAATACAAATCGGTCCACCAAAAAGCTTGTATTTTTTAAAAATATTTTTTATAGGTCCGCCTTAAATTTAAAGGCGTGGATTTTTTTAAAGAATATTTTTTCAAGGTCTATCCATAGGCGTGGATTTTTTAAATAATATTTTTTTAAAGGTCTATCCATAGGCGTGGATTTTTTAAAGAATATTTTTTCAAAGGTCTATCCATATTCTTTAAACGGCTACCAAAGGCGTGGATTTTTTAAAGAATATTCTTTCAAGGTCTATCCATAGGCGTGGATTTTTTAAAGAATATTTTTCAAAGTCCACCAAAGGCGTAGATTTTTTAAAGAATATTTTTTCAAAGTCCACCAAAGGCGTAGATTTTTTAAAGAATATTTTTTCAAAGTCCACCAAAGGCGTAGATTTTTTAAAGAATATTTTTTCAAAGTCCACCAAAGGCGTAGATTTTTAAAGTTGATTTTTATTTGGTCTTAACCATGGCTGTTTCTGGAGTTTTGGCCAACACTGATGGCTGGTGTTTATTTTTTCAAAGTCCACCAAAGGCGTGGATTTTTTTAAAGACTTTTTAAAGATCCACTAAAAGGCGTGGGCTTTTTAAAGGTCCACCAAAAGGCGTGGATTTTTTAAAGGTCCACCAAAAGGCGTGGATTTTTTAAAGGTCCACCAAAAGGCGTGGATTTTTTAAAGGTCCACCAAAAGGCGTGGACTTTTTAAAGGTCCACCAAAAGGCGTGGGTTTTTTAAAGGTCCACCAAAAGGCGTGGATTTTTTAAAGGTCCACCAAAAGGCGTGGATTTTTTAAAGGTCCACCAAAAAGCGTGGATTTTTTAAAGGTCCACCAATAGGCGTGGATTTTTTATAGGTCCACCAAAAGGCGTGGATTGTTTAAAGCTCCACCAATAGGCGTGGATTTTTTTTAGGTCCACCAAAAGGCGTGGATTTTTTAAAGGTCCACCAAAAGGCGTGGATTTTTTAAAGGTCCACCAAAATATTTTTAAAAAATCCACGCCTATTTGATGGTCATTGAAAAAAATATTTTTAAAAAATCCACGCCTATTTGATGGTCATTGAAAAAAATATTTTTAAAAAATCCACGCCTATTTGATGGTCATTGAAAAAAATATTTTTAAAAAATCCACGCCTATTTGATGGTCATTGAAAAAAATATTTTTAAAAAATCCACGCCTATTTGATGGTCATCGAAGAAAATATTTTTAAAAAATCCACGCCTATTTGATGGTCATTGAAAAAAATATTTTTAAAAAATCCACGCCTATTTGATGGTCATTGAAAAAAATATTTTTAAAAAATCCACGCCTATTTGATGGTCATCGAAGAAAATATTTTTAAAAAATCCACGCCTATTTGATGGTCATTGAAAAAAATATTTTTAAAAAATCCACGCCTATTTGATGGTCATTGAAAAAAATATTTTTAAAAAATCCACGCCTATTTGATGGTCATCGAAGAAAATATTTTTAAAAAATCCACGCCTATTTGATGGTCATCGAAGAAAATATTTTTGAAAAATCCATCCATCCATCAATAAGCGTAGATGTTTAAAAATATTTCTCAAGCCCTCGAAAAGGTCAAAAAAGGCCCTCTAAAATCTCCAATAATTATCGTAACAGATGTCACATTGCAAATTGCCAACACAATACCAAATACCGATTGCATCGCTGCGGGAATTCTGTTATGTGAGAAAACTGGGTATAGAGAACCCCAAACGATACACACATTTTCTGTATGCATCACATCAACGAGTCAATGTGTGTATGTGTGTGTGGATTTTTGCCTCCTCGCGTGTTCCTGTGCATTTGTATTGGTAACGAAGAAGACCTACCAACCGAGAGACCGACCGACCCAAAACGCAGCTCAAGTTCAAGGATGTTATGTAACATTGATTGTTGTTGTTGTTGCTGCTGCTTGTTGTCGTTCTAGATGTTTGTTGTGCTGGTTGACTGGATGACTGGATGGCTGGATGGCTGGCTGGCTGGTTAGCTGGTGTTTGTTGCCATCCACACACACATAACAATAATAAAAACAATTGAATTTCGTAGTTGTTGTCCAGGCATTATATCAGTCAACGATAACGAATTGCAAAGCAACAAACCGCACCGCACAGCACTGCACCGAACCGACCCCTAGGAAGAACCTCCTTAGCTAGTTGGTCCCTATATAGAGTGCAAAAGCAAACAGTATCCCTTCCTTGTCCCTCCAGGTTGTTTTACAGTTCTCCCAACCAGCAACCTTACTCAACCAGTTTTTTCTGTTCGTTCGCTCGTTCTTTCTTTCTGCTCTTCCATTTCCAATTCTGAGGGTACTGGTTCTGGTTCTCTCGGTTCGGTACAATTTCATCTCCAGCTTGTCATCATCATTAGGGCAATACAGAATAGTACTGCTGTCTGTTGGTATGTATCGTATATAACGAGAGCGAATGATTCCTTTGCTTCCCTGGGAAATTGCATCGCTTGAGCGCATCTTGTTGTGTAGCTTTCGTTTGTAGTAGTTTTCTTCTACTTCTTCTTCTTCTCTGCCTTGTTGGTTTCTTGCTTCCTCCTCCTCTTCGATGGATATATAAGTGTGTATATCGTGTGATATGCATGCATTCCCAAAACTTCCATATGGTCGGTCTACTTGTCGTCGTCGACATCTTCTTCTTCTCGATTTGTTTGTGCCGCAACAAACATTCCCTCCGCGCTGCTAGGAGGCGAGGAGGATACAATAAAACTTTAAGTACATTTGCACGTGTAAATCGGTTTTTATGGCTGGTACCTTATATTATGGCTATATATACAACTCGAACCTATCTACTTACACTATGTATATATATATATATATATACATATATATTGAGCTATCAGCCAAACATTTGTATCGTAAGTGGTTTTTTGTTAAGATATATTCTTTATTGTTGTTGTGTTTGTTGTCGTTGATGGTATCTGTGATATAAGTTTATTGTGTGAAGGGTATACATAGATTTTCACACTTCACTCACACAGGCATGCAAAGTCAAATGTGCAATCAAGTTTGTAGGTATTAGTGTAAAGATGTATGTATGTAAGAGTTGTCACATTTTACTTGGCCATAATGGTAATGATGGCTGTGATACAGATTCTGGCTGAAAGAGTAGAATTTTCTCTATCCGTTTGCATTGACAGCACCCATGGTGAGTGTGTCTGTGTTGCCTTCAATATGGAGCATTTTTCCACTCCAATCGTCTAATTGGAAACCACCTGATGAATATCATGTCATATTTAAGGGATTCTGAGGTCAAATTACAATGTAAAAAATCAGCTTATAGGTAGAAGATATGTTTTATTGTACATCAAAAATCCACGCCTATAGATGGGCCTTTAAAAAATATGTTTTAAACCAATGAGCGGAGCAGTATAGTCGGACGGGGCCGACCATATGATACCCTACACAACTTCCACGTAAATCTAACTTTCTGTTGTTCTATGTTCTGAGCTTGGGAAATATTTCGCGATATTTGCACTAGAGGTCCACAAATATTACTAATATTCAGTACAGCTCCAGATGTCCATTACCGTGAGTTGTGTTGTGATATTCGGCTTTCAATTGTGGCCTATAGATCGACTCGAAAAAACACAAAAAATTAAGTTTTCGGTCCACTTCATTCCAATATTATTATCTGATCATCGTCGAAATTATAGGCGTTATCCTTGACCATACCTGGATCCTCATGGAAAATTTCAAAGCGATCAGCGGCGCTATATTTCCGACCTCTAGTGCGGTAATGGGTTGGGTACCTGTAAACATTTAAGTGTAACTCCCACATCCGAGTACATACGACAATGTAATTGGTATCAATTTGAAGGCCAACCACTCCTCGTGAATATATTGTCAACTTCTCGGGTCTAGCTCCTTCAGGGGTAAATCTATACGCTATAGAATACAAATGTTATAATTTTTCACACAAAAGTCATGGTCCATTTGACCCGCTAAATATTGACCGATCTTTATCAAAACAGGCATGCTTATTCTCTGGCCCGATCCCCTTCTTAGGGCCATAATTGCGGCCTCTGGAGCGACCAGAAAAACCGACAAAAATAAAGTTTTTGGTCCATTTCATCCCCTAAATATTAACCGATCTGTTCCAAAACAATAGGGGTCTTCATTGACCAGAACCCATTCTACATGCAAAATTTCGTGAAGATTGGTCCATAATAGTGGCCTGTATCGTGTTTACAAATTATAATGGACAGACGGACGGATTACAAATTATAATGGACTCGACTCAGCTAGACGAGATATGAGATCGGTATACTTAAAGGTGGGTCTAGGACCAATATTTCGCGGCGTTACAAACTTTTGGGGCTGCACAAAGCTATAATACCCTGACAACATAGTTGTGTAGGGTATAAAAATGACGCCTATTTGATGGTCCCTATAGATGGACATTCAAAAATATTTTAATAAAAAATCGAGCCTATTTGATTGTCCCTATATATGGACCCTGGGTGGCGTATATAGATAACAATCAACGGTTCTGATTGGCCTTAACATGGCGAAACCCAGGCTTATCTTGGTCCCTCTTTTATCTCAATTGTGTAACCCTGACCTCCCCTCGATGTCACCTGGGGTAGCTATTTTTCTGTCACCCGTTGAAATAGTGAGCTAATATGTGCCGCGAGTTCACCCATAAGAACTAAAAAAAAATGGGTTGAGGCGTCGGGTTAGTTGCCCACACTCGGAGAACCCCTCCTACTATGAAAAAGCAAAGAAAAACAAAAACCAAACCCAAACGTATAAAGGACCACGATCTGCGAATCTGCACTTGGAATGTGCGTTGTACAGAACAGGCGCAGTTCTCGCCTTGGCGGATGTACTTAAGAAGTACAAAACCGATATTATTGCCCTACAGGAAATGCTATGGAAAAGGACTGACGTAAGTAAATCAGATGATTACGCCCTGTATTATAGCTGCCATGAAATGAGACGTGAATTTGGTTGCGGATTTATGGTTAACAAGAGAATAAAATACCTCGTCTCCAGATTCACTCCAGTAAATGAGCGTATTTCTATAATCCGCAATAAAAAGCAAAGTTCTTCTACATCAGTCTTATTTGCGCCCTTGCTCCGACCGAAGACAAAGATGAGCAGACCAAAGACATATTTTATGAACGCCTAGAAACAGCAAATGACCGCTGCCCTAGCCACGACATTAAAATTCAGCTAGGAGATTTTAATGCAAAAATCTGAAGGGAAAATATATTGTCGGAAAATTCTGCCTTCATGAAGAAACATCCGACAACGGCATGAGGTTGATTGACTTCGCGGCAGCAAAAAAATGTGGTAGTTAGCAGCACCAGATTCAAACATCTCGATTGAATTTCTCCTGATAAAACAACGAGAAATAAAATTGATTATGTTGTGATAGGCGGAAGGCATTCATACAGTGTATTAGACGTTCGATCGATACGATGAGCGAAGATCGATTCAGACCACTACCTTGTAGCAGCCAAGGTTCGTTCTCGTCTTAATGTTGCAGCAAAGGTGCGATCTAACACAACACGGAACTCGACATCGAAAAGCTGCAAACACAACAGGTAGCCGAGACCTACTCTGCTCAACTTAACCACCTGTTTGACGAAAGCACTTCCTGTCCCGATAATAGAAGCACAATGGCAAAGAATTGCCGACTCCCTACAAACTGCAGCAAAAGCAACACTTGGGTACCAAAATCCACCACCAAGAAGCCCATGGTACGATCAGGAGTGTCGTAATGCTACTGATGCTACTGCAGCATATAGGTCAAAACCCTGCAGACAGTAGCAACACGTAATATGACAGAGAATTATCGGGAGAAAGGGAGAGAGGAGAAACGTGTTTTCAGAAAAAAGAAGAAAGAACAAGAAAAACGTGAGCGTGAGCAAATCGAGATGTACAGGAGTCAGAATGAAGTCCGGAAATTTTACCAACGAATAAAACATCAAACGGAAGGTTTTGGTGCAGTCACATAGATGAAGAAGGAAACCTGGTGACAGATACAGACAGCGTGTTGAGGATCTGGAAGGAACGTTTTGAAAAGCTTCTGGTATCAAATAGCGGCGGTGAAGAAAATACCCCAGAACCAATAAGAGATTATGGTATAGAGTGTATACCACATATTGGAACGAGGTCTTTCAAATTGGAGGAGATGCACACAAGACCGGCGCGCTTGGAAATCCTTCTTAAGCTCGGCTTATGAAACAACCTTTCCCTAAGTAATATATGGACTTTCAAAAATATCTTTTTTAAATGTACTCCTTCTGATTGGCCTTAAAATTTTTTTAAATGCACATCTTCTGATTGGCATTGGCATTTTTTTTTTAAATCCACGCCTATAGATGCCCCTTCAAAAATATATTTTAAAGGCAGTGAGCGGAGCAGTATAGTCGGACGTGGCCGACCATATGATACCCTACACAACTTCCACGAAAATCTATCTTTCTGTAGTACTACATTCTGAGCTTGGGCAATACTTTGTGATATTTGCACGCTCATGACCGACTAAAGGTCAACAAATATTACTAATATTCAGTACAGCCCTTCTAATTACTTGTCCAGATTTCCTTCACCGTGGGTTGTGTTGTAATGTTCGGATTTCAAAAAAAAAAAAAAAATAATAATAATAATTTTTCGGTCCACTTCATCCCAATATTATTATCCGATCAAATTATAGGCGTTGTCGTTGATCCTCTTAGAAAACTTCAAAGCGATCCGCGCTATATTTTCGCCATCTAATGTGGTATTGAGTTCTCCCACATCCGAGTACATACGACAATATACTTGGATATACTATCAACTTCTGGGGCATATGTCCTTCTGTAGTAAATATATACGCCCCAGAATAAAAATGTTGTAATTTTTCACACAAAAGTCAGGGTCCATTTGACCCGCTAAATATTGACCGATCTTTATCAAAACAGGCATGCTTATTCTTTGGTCCGATCCCCTTCTCCATGTAAAATTTCAAGATGTTCGGACCATAACTGCAGCCTCTGGAGCGACCAGAAAAACCGACAAAAATTAGGTATTTGGTCCATTTCATCCCCTAAATATTAACCGATCAATAGGGATCTTCATTGACCAGAACCCATCCTACATGCAAAATTTCGTGAAGATTGGTCAATAACTGTGGCCTGTATCGTGTATACAAATTATAATGCACAGACAGACGGACACACATGTCTAGATCAACTCAGCTAGTCGAGATATGATGATCGGTATACTTGAAGGACCAGTATTTCGCTGCGTTACAAACTTTTGGGGCTGCACAAAGCTATAATACTCTGACAACATAGTTGTGTAGGGTATAAAAATAACGCCTTTATATGGATCTTCTTTTTAAATCCACTTACTTTTTTTAAATCCACGTCTATTGAAGAACCTCAAAATGTTTTTTTATGAAAATCCATGCCTATTGATTGGCCTTAAAAAAACTATTTTTAAAAAATTCATGCCTATTTATTACCCTACCCAGATGCGTGAATTTTTTAAAAATTTTATTTGAAGGTCTATCCAGAAGTGTGCATTTTTTTAAAAATATTTTTTCACTCTTATTAAAATTCCACAATTTTTCCCAATTTCTTGTTATTTTTGCTTCGTATTTTTGTTGTTATATTTTTTTTATTTAAATATGCCTACAATTGTTCATGTATCGCGCAATTTTTTGTTGCCACTTCAAACGGAATGCGAAAATGTGCTGATAATGTTATTTCAGTATGCACATCCCCTCACCGAAACTGTTGTACCTGGTCACATGTATGGGATTGTGTTTGAGTTGGGTGTTAGCAATACATTTTAGCCAATTGGAGAAAAGAGAAAAGAGTCTCCAGCTAAGGGCCTTTTTATGGTCAAGTTTGTTTGAGGGAGATTCAGGACATAGATATTATTACTAGAAAACTGAGTTATACTTCTCTTATTCGGACGTGAGTTTACTGGAAACTTTGTAAGATTATATAATGCAATTTTTTAATATTCCATAAGTACTCTTTCCGCACTTCCATCCCTCCATTTATAATTGCTCAATTCGTCATTATTTGTTTAACAAACTATATTGTTAACAAATTCTATTTTGTGGCTTTGTGGACTTTCGATGTTTGTTTGAAGCTTTTGTTGTGGTGGGGGGTCTCATCACACACCCTCTCATTTTTTTGCATTTCATTTCTACAACGAATATTTTTTCCCCCGTTTCTTTGTTCGTTCATTTTCTTCTGCAATATTGTTGTTATTTTAATTAAATTTTGTATTTTTAGCTTAACACTTTAATTGTTTAATTGCATTAAAAGTTACGCATACAAATTACACGTTTACTGTTCGAGGGCGGTGTGGGGGCTGGCTGGGAAATGCGCTAACCGCTCGAATAGAAAATCGCAATTTAAGCAGAATAACAAAAGAAGGAACACAGCTCTGCTCAGCAGTACCCATAAGCTAAGCCGAGATATTACAACATTTTTGAAATAGTTTATAGAATACGAGGAAATGGAATTGAAAAAGGGATGATGACATTACATGCATACGACCGAATATAACTATTCCCTAGTAATGCCACATATTCTTTGGGGCTTACTCATTCCTCGATATTTCAAAATCTTCCAATAGCTCATAAGGGACTGTCTTAAAATAAAAGGATTGGATGAAATTATTATTTCCGGGGGCTTTTATAAAATGGTCCCGGTTCTGAAGTACCATACACAACTAAACATGACAAACATTTTCTAAATAAAATTTTGGGAGTAATATAAGAACATGATAATAGAAGACGTGACGTATCAAATGAGACGAAACCGGATATAACGTACACAAATCCAACAAAGTCAAGACACTCCAATGAAGCCGTTTCCTCACATAGCTTCTCATAGAATGTCCACGAATTCCATGAAATCAGAACGACTATTCACCAGGGTGCGAAGAATGATTAAAATACGCTCTTTCTCACGAATGCTCACGTAGTTACAATGAATGAACAAGCATTTGCAATCTCTCGCGAATGTTCGCATTGTACGAAAAATTCACGATCTATAAAATTTCGCTGCAAGCGTCGTCGATTCGTTCTTTCGCGAGCATTTGTTGCTGAAGAACATTCTTTTGAAAAACTCAAAAAACAAATGTTGGCGAATGCTCGCGAACACTATTAAAACAACAACAACAAAAATATCATAAAAAAGTAAACACACGAACAACGAAAGAATGTGTGTGTGTAGCGGAAAGTGTGTGGAATAACAAAACACATGTCCAACAACTATTGTGTTCACGAACGTTTGTTGTTATTGTTGTTGCCGTTTTGAGCATTCGCGAAAATTTGTTTGTTTTCATTCGTGTGAGAATGTCAGAATGAATTTCAACCACCAAACGAAACGAACGAACGTTGTTGTGTGCTCTCACTCGTTTGTTATGTATTTTAAATCATTCGCGAGCGAATTTTTGCCCACCCTACTTTTCACCGACTCTAAGGTGATTTCGCTTCACTTTACAAGGGTTTTTATCGGCCATGGTCTTCTATTCTTCGTTATTAAAAGGTTTTCAATACTTCAGACAAAAATTTGGTAAACAATAATATGAAGAGCAATCTATAGATAAAATCGGATACTATCTTCTCTTCATATGAAGTTTACGTTTTTCAAAACTAGAGCCTTTGTAGAATGGACGAATGGATACCATGTTCGGACTTGACAATATTACATGATATTGAATTTACAATACTTAGGCACTTTGTGGGTGAGGTAGCAGAAGAAGTAGACCTATGGATATACCTGGAGAATATTTCTAGACTTTGTACAAATATTACAATTAAATCATCTTTGCTATCGGATTTGTGAATTTGTAAGATTTAGGCCATTTTTTGTGAGATACTAAATATTTGACCATGATACATACGTTGTGCAAAGTTTATTTCAAATCGGATAGTCTGTTCGAGTAAGAGTATAAATTTCAGCAACGTTTAGTGTGGAGGTACCAGAAGAAGTGGACCTATATATTTCCAATATTCACAACTAATTTAAGTTTGGAAGATATTTTACGATATGCAAAGTTTGGAAGAAACGATTACTGGATTACTGACTAAAGTATCAGGGTAGCCCTCATATAAAGCATCAGGTTAGGCCTCATGTATAGCACATCTGCGTACCAAAAATTATTATTGGCCAAAGTTTCAACGTATTCCTCTTATAACAATACCCCCCAGTATTCGACATTATTGAGATTTTGGACACGTTTTCCATCGAATCGGCTGTAATTTTGTATTTTGGGTTCTAATTGTCCGACGTTTAAGGACAGTCAATAATATGGGACACCCTAAAATGAGGATTTTTGACACATTTGTCAATAAAATTGACTGCTATTGGGTATTTTGGGTTCTCATCACCCCATCTCCGCACTAAAAATTATTAATTTTTATCCCCATTATACTATACCAATAAAATATTAAACTGATTGACTGACTGACCAGACGAAACGGCTAATACTACAATCTTGAAATTTTGGGTGAGTGTCACTCTTGGTCCGAATGTGACAGATAAGGCTGGGTTTTTGGAAATTCGTACCACAACGTTACGAAAAGTACTAAATATGGTATCATTGGAATGTGTCGAACCGGTAGAACTAGAATTTTGAAACTTGGATTGAGGGAACTTGATAAGGTGTAGGATAGATGTACCAATGTTTTTTTGGCAATTCGAACTATAAGCATCCGAAAAGTACTAAAACGTACTAAATTTGGTGCACTATGGCTGAAATCGCGATTTTAGTGGCATAAAATATATCCCGACATGCTAGCTTCACCAAATTTGGGGTGTAGAATACTAATGTTAGAAAAGGCGATTTATGAAAAAATGGGCGGACCACGCCCCCCCGCCTGTTTGGTATTTTAACGATGTTGGGTTCGTTTTTAAACCGAATTGGCTGTAGTTTGGTATTTTGGGTTCTCATTGTATAGAAAATCTCCCTACCAAAAATTATCAATATTGGACTGTTTATTCGGGTAGCCCCCATATAACGGTATGCCCCATTATTCGGAATTTGTGGGATTTTGTGCAGTTTCTTTAAACAAATTGGCTGTCTTTATGTATTTAAGGTTTTAATTGGATAGCAAATCTTCCAACTAGGAACTATCGATGTTGGTCAACTTTTAAAAGTAGTCCCCATATAACGGTACCTCCGAAGTTCCGGTTCTTGAAATGACCGCTGTCACAAGTAGGGACGGATCGAAACTGTCTAAAGTGTTTTCTAAAAATATTTTAATTGTGGTCGGTATTGGTTTTTATCATCGTTTTTAATTGGTTTGATTAAAAATTTTGTAAAATATTTGATATTGAGGTGTTTTTACTCATAATTAATATAAATATTTCCAATAAATTTAAGTTTAATACATCATGATGGACACATGTTGTCTAGGGCTACAAAAATTTGCAGATAAATCGACAAATATCCCGGCCTTGCAAATGGAATGATCTGGGATGCTAAGACTAGCTATTCTCTTTTAACTCGCAAAAATGTCGTATTTGTCTAGAATCGGAACTGCAAGCTACATTTCGTGGCGCTGCTAACAATAACTGCAGCCTATATTTGAGACGTATTTGATCTGAATGAGATGAAATTTGGCCCAACTCACTTATTTGCCCTAAGGACGAACCCTATTGAAATTCCTGAAAATCGGTTAAGATTTAGATAAAGCTTCCATATATACTTTCGTCCAATAATACATTACTTTATACAACTTAGACTCTCCAACTCCAACAAACTTGTTCGACATATAAATTTCGATTCCACAACCCGTGAAATGGCAAATTAAATGGAGTGAAAAAGAATAACATTCCAAGGAACCACAACTTCCCATCAATGCTTGTAAAAATATAGACTTTTAAAATTTTTATTTCTTCAATATATTCAAAATCTGGTCATATGTACACATGTTTAGTTGTGTATATATAATATTTAGCTCATTAAATTTATTACTTACTTGTAAGTAAATTGAAATTTGCCTCTTTGCTTTTACACTGCAAAGAAATGAAAAAAATATATATATAAAATTGTAAGACATTGAATATTTAGTAGCAAAGAACAACAAGGCAAGGTCGTTGTGAGTAAAAATGACAACTGGAGGTAATAAAAATTCAATTATATAATTCTATATAAGCAATTTATAATAACCTAGAAAAAAAATATAGAAACAAAAACAATGCAACAACAGCAACAACTATTTCTAGGAACTTTGGTAATACCAAACGTCTTATAATCTCGTCTATTCAATAATAACAACAACAACTACAACAAAAACCACAAACAGATGCATTTTACATTGGAGGGCAGTGTAAGGCGGAAGGACGGGAAGGCAATTTCTAAGCGTGTTATTCTCCTGCTCTTCTCTATATACTATATAATATAAACTCTTAGATCATTTGTCCAATATGTCAGCAGTGTAATATTCAAAACGCCGTTGCTGCTGCTGCTGTTACACTGCGACTCGTACATTTGTGAATGATGACAAATTCACTCTCGCCTCACGTCTTGCTAAACGTTTAACAATTGACAAGGCCAAGGGCTGCAGGGAAGCAGCAGTGGTGGATGGGAAGAGCAACAACGACAGCGACAAAGAAAAATGGGAAATGGAACTAGAAATACAAAAAAAAAAAAACTCAAGAGAAAATTAATATTTAATTTATATTCCTTTCATGAATTGAATTGTTTTCATCTTTCGCAACGAAAGCCATTTTTATTATGCAAAAGCAATAACAGCAGCAACAACAATATCAGTAGCAACAGCAAAATAAAATACAACTGAATGGGGTTCGTTGTTGCATTGGGATAGGTCACCTCTAATAATTGAATCACCGTTTTTTCTTGTTTTATTTTTTATGACAGTAGCCTGTCAACCCACTGAAATTCAATTACAAACATTTTCTTAATATTGTATTTTTAATTAATTTTTTTGCGAATAATATATCATTTTACATTCTAACCCAAAATGGAAACATATTTGCCGCCTCTATCATTATAACTGATACACCTTGAAATATTTGATAAAATGAAATTGAAAATATGGTTTACAAAAAATCTAATATTAATCGATTTCGTGGAGATCGATTAATACTTGCAACATGCTGTTTGATTAAGACTTATAATAGGCGGACTGGTGGCTGACACAAATATTAACATCGATTCAGCAAGTCGAGAATTGGCATTTAGTGTATTTTGTGATCAATGCCTCTTTACAAGTAGGGGAAATACGGGAAAGCGTTCAAAATCCAATTAAATTACATTGTACTTCAGAAAATTCAAAACTTCTGGTTCGTGTATACGCTACAGACATAAATAGCGCCATCTAGCGGAACTTTTTGATACACGGTACTATTTAATCCGATTTTAAACGTTCTCCTCTATTTTCCCAATTACAATAGAAGCGTGATTTTTTACAATTTTTTACATGTTTTTTCAAGGTTTTAAAAAATATTTTTTAAAAGATATGCTGAAAGAATTTTCCTCAATACCCCATAAGTAGGAGAACAAAGAAAGATCGTTCAAAATCGGTTCAAATTACATTGTAGTTCAGTTATCGGTTCAAATTACATTGTAGTTCCCCTACTCCAACAGAAGAATGTTGTTTTAAACAAGATTTTAAAATGTGTGGATATTTTTAAAAATGTTTTTTCAAGGTTTCGACAAATATTTTTTAAAGCGTATGCTGAAAGAATTTTTCATCAATATACTATAAGTAGGAGAAATAAAGAAGAACGTTCCAAATCAGTTCAAATTACTTTGTAGTTCATTCACCACTAATGGTTCATGTCTGCGCTATAAAGACGAACTGCGCCAGCTAAGATGTATATTGTATTTTGTTTCGATTTTAAGCAGTCTCCTGTATTTCCCCTACTTCCACAGTAGCGTGACTTTTCTAAAGCATGATTTTTATTGCAGTAACAATCGTGGATATTTTTCAAAATAGCTTTTCAAGGTCTGATCATATAGTCTTATGTCACCAATATATTCTAAAAAAGGCAACAATCAGCGTTTCATAATCATGTTCAAAATTCTCCAAGTTTTGAACGGATAAACATTTCCCATGAATTGCAAGGGATTCAAGGTAAAATTTCAACTTGGGAATGTTTTTAATATATTACATCATACATACATATGTGTGTTTTTCAATTTGATAATGATGAACATAGAATTTTAGAAATGACAAAATTTGCATTCTATAGTTTATATAGTTACTACTGAAGAACATAGATCGGAAGAGTTGACAATATACGCGAGAGGAGTTGATATCTGAACTCGGATGTGGGAATTATACTTAAATAGTTACAAATGTCAACGTATTCTGATATTGTTAAGCATTCAATTACCATCTGGAGTACAGAAATATAGCTCTGATCTCTGAGAAATTTCCGATTGGGTTCAAAGAAGAAAACTATTATTTTAGATGGTGATAACATTTTTAGGGTATGAAATGGACCGAAAACTGTTTTTTTTTTGTTTGAACTTAGGGAAAGTATGATTCGAAAAAGATGCCAGGATAAGGAAGAGGAGCAGATGACCAGTATACTGTTATGCACTCTCCCCCAAACATGAGCCAATATGATGACCATTTTTTAGGGAGATTTTCTACCACAATATATATATATACACTAATATTAGGTTGATGCATTCAATCTTCGGACATGGTGTAGGTTTGGAAAAAAATGAACACTTTGTGGTGTTTGTACTTCAAGGACTTTAGTAAACATATAACAATCTGAATGTCTGCGTAAATTTGGTTTTTTTTTTTTTTTTTGAAAAGTTTCGAACTTTAGATCTTTGCACATGCTTAGGTTTCGTTATACAATATTAGGTGTTAGGGATTTCTGACATTTTGTGGAGACGATTCTAGAAGGAGTGGATCGACATTCCGATCTTAGAATTTGAATTAAATTTAGACGATTTGCAAAATCTAGACTAAATTGGCTACTTTTTTTTTGACAATTATCCTACGCATCAGACAGGTCGCAAACGGAAGGTCAATTGTAAAAAAAAAAATCTATATACGTAACTTCTTTGAGACCAAATTTAATTGGACCAGAAGGAGTGGACCGATATCCTCCATCTTCGAACTTGATTTAAATTTGGAAGAAATATTACGATATACAAATACCTTGCCTCCAGAGTTATCGTGAGCACCACGTAATTTGACTACAAAATTTCTGAAACGGTTATGGTTCAAAGGGGTCATGGGGTCTATAATCAATGTTTCGATGAGACACATTTTTGCCGTAGCAAAGTGTATATGGTTTGGTTAGGTTGCGGTGCTACATAGGATATACACTTACCAGTGAAATGCCTGTTGTGTGCTCAAGAAATGAAAGAGAGTTTGAAGGAAGCATTGGACATTTAGGAACAGCATAGGAATATTGTATTCTTAGTGAAGTCCTTCGGATTTTTCCATTCAGTTCCCCAAGAATTGTGTATGAAGGTTTCCAAAGGTTGGGCTGTGGCATAGGAAGGGCTCCATCGTTTTACTGTGGGTTTCTTTTGCACATGACTTCCTTTCTAGACGTGTTGCGTTCATTATCCATTAGGCTGAGTGAGTGTATAATTATTGTTTATATTGGTTGTTTCTTCTCACAGAATTTGAATCAAAAGAAAATTCTCAGTCTACACTGAAAATGTGGTTAGACGATGCCTCACCATGACACCAAAAGGTCTTGTACATGAGAAGTCGTACTAAGATACATGCAGAAGATCTAATAATCCAGAGATAGATAAAAAGAAATCCATTATTTTTTCAGCAGATCACTGTACTGATAGATTTCTCGTAAAGTATCGATCAAACCATTTCATATTATGCTCGTTGGAAGTGTGACATTTTGCAGTAAAAAATTGTTTTGGTGTTTTTTGTTTGGTGAATTCAGTTGTGAGTTACGGTGAGTTAAAAATGTATGTGATCAAAGAGAAAATTCGGTACATTTTATAGTTTTTCGAAGAAATTATCGAAGTTGACTGGCATTTTAGCAGTCGTAACATCGCCCAGGTGCTAAAAATTGACCATAAAACAGTTTGAAAGCATTTACAATTGATCAGAAACGGCCAGAATTGGCCAACAGGAGAGGTATCGTGTTCCGCCAAGACAGGACGCTAGGCCACACACATCTACAGTGACTCGCCAGAAACTTCGGAAGCTTGGTTGGGAAGTTTTAATGCATCCGCCATACAGTCCGGACTTGGCACCAAGCGATTATAATATTTTTCTTGCATTGCAAAATTTCTTTAATGATAAAAAATTGGTATCTAGGGAGGATTGTGGAAATCGACTACTAGAGTTTTTTTTGCAAATAGAGAAGAGAAATTCTATGAGAGAGGCATTATGAAGTTACCATATAAAAATAATGAATTTATTTTCCCCAACCTAATATTTAATTGGGTTTGCATGTATTTTACACGTGGTACAGCATCTACTATGGAGCATTTTTACCCACATGGATTAATTGATATGGTTGGGAAATTCATCTAGGATCTTCAACGTGGCGTTTATGAACTAACATTGAAACTATTCTGCGAAGAATACTCTTAGTACTACCAAAATAGCCAAAATTGGACGGGTCCAAAATATTGAAATTTCTGCGAAGAAGTAATCTTCCCACCATCAATCCATAATGCCAAAGTACAGAAATTTCGTTTTGAAAATACACGTAGAACCATCGAAATACATAAATTGAAGTATCAAATGACAAATTACAGGCGCTTTTGTTATGAGAAAATTCGGATAAAACTTACAGATGACCCAAAATGGGTCAGTAGTGATATATAGGGTATAAAAAACGTTGATATATTTCCAATTTTTTTTTTTTGCGATGTAGTTTTCTATCCATCGACAACACAGAATGTCAAATTACTTTAGGTCGTAATATGCATGAGGGACCATCAAAATACCAAAAACTGGGGAGGACCTATGTTACCCCCATACATAGTTCCTCCTCAGTTTTCGGTACTGTCAAAACATAGGCCTATAATGAAAATGTTCTTCAAATTTGTTTTTTACCCAGGTGGGTCATTAGCTGGGGTGATCGGAAATTTCTTCGGGTCCCGTTCAAAATTCTGATGATATGTGAACCCATGGGTCTATATTTACTATTTTCGGTTGCTACAATAACAGAACCTCACATGTGCTCGTATCAAAATAAACATTTTCCAATGTATCAATTTGAGTCGAACTTCCATGATTTGGATCAACATTAGCTCAAAAACTTCGTCTTATGGGGACTTAGAGTTATGGGTTGAATTATAATTTAGCTCCTTAGTGCTACTGTCATTACATGTATTACGACTTATGGAAGTTTGACTGTATTTCGATTAAATAGATTAAAATTCCGTGCCACCAAATTTATCAGATAGACTATTTTTATTTGAACACTCTTGGTCAGCAAATTCAATTGTCTGTTCATCATATTTCGTAGTGAACTTTCATATATCAGTAGCCAAAAATAAAAACAAGTCTTCAACAAAAATTTTATCTTTACTAAGTAATAATTTCCGTTTCATGTACAGCAGTACTAAAAAAATCTCCTGTTTCCGAAAAACCAAAGCAACAAAACAAAAATCCAATTAAAAATGAATCCAACCAGCCAGCCAAACCAAAGATGGTTGAAACATAGGTAGTAAATGTCACAGCTTTTAGAAGAGATAATCTACCCTCAAATGTAATCCTCTAGGTTCTTTTGAAGATTGGTGGTAGATGGATGGATACAAGCCACCATCACTACCACTAAAACCGAAAGGCAAACTTACCAAAGTGCCAAATGTAATTCATATTTCATTAGTAGTCCTGCAGAAGAGGAGTGCAGCTAAAGGGGTATATGAAATCAATTCAATCATCTATCCAACCAACCAACCAACATCATCATCATCATGTACGTAGGTATGTACAATTGCTGTGACTGACTTACATATATACCCTACAATGCTCACGTAGTACGCCCCGAAAGCACTCAGTCACGTTTATAGTACAACAACGCGAAAGTCAGGCCAAACACACAATCCAACCAACAAAATCGCAGCAACCACACTCAGCAGTAGCAGCAGCTGAGTTTGGCAAAGTTTGTCGCTGACCGATAGCAACTGCTATCGCTGCCGCGACTGCTGCTGCTGTACCGGGCCATGGCAAGACAACAACCCAAACACAGAAATCTGCTGCTAGGTAAGGGCAAGCGCATGTCAAGAGCGGCGACCTTGACAGTGAACTTGAAAAATGAGCGACAAGGATTTTTTTGTTTTGCTTTGCAATTTGCAACGACTACACAGCACATGCATACACCCGAACACACACACTGATACATAGCTACCCACACAGATACACCACTGAACACAAAACTACACAACGAATGGAATGTAATGGGCCAAAGCACAAAAAAGCACACAAGAGACAACTGAGATAGATACTCACAAATACCAACAACAAAAGCTA
>NW_026876400.1:0-19616 GCF_032173495.1 Musca vetustissima | reverse complement strand
GCGGTTTTCAACCAAATTCGCTGAAATTTGGTACATTGGGTTCTTATGGGGTACCAAATTTCCCCACTAAAAATTATAAATATAGGTCCACTTTTTCCGGTAGCCCCCATATAAGAGTTCCCCCAATTTTCGCTATTTTGAGGTTCTTGAGCACGTTTTTCAACCGAATTCCCTGAAATTTGGTATTTTGTAGTCATATATGGTAACAAATTTCCCTACAAAAAATTATTAATATGCACCCCCTTTTTGGGGTAGTCCCCATATAACCCCCTTTTTATACCCTCCACCATAATATGGAGGGTATATTAATTTTGTTTTTCTGTTTGTAACTCATCGAAATAATCATTTCCGACCCTATAAAGTATATATATTCTTGATCAGCTTAAAATTCTATGACGATATAGCCATATCCGTCTGTCTGTTGTAATCACTCTAGCGTCTAAACAAATTGAGATAGATCGCCAAAATTTTGCATAGAGTCGTCTTTTGTCTGCAGGCAGGTCAAGTTCGAAGATGGGCTTTATCGGTCCACGTTTAGGTATAGCTCCCATATAAGGGTACCCCCAATATGGGAGCGAATACGCTGAAATTTGCTACATTGGGTTCTTATTGGGTACTAAATGGCTCCACAAAAAATTATAAATATAGGTCATCATTCTCTAGTAGCCCCCATATATCGGTACCTCCTAATATTCAGTATTTTGGGGGTTTTGATCGTATTTTTCTGCCGAACTAGCTGTAATTTAGTATTTTGAATTCTTAATAGGTAACAAATCTCTCCACAAAAACTTATTAATATAGGTCAATTTTTCGGATAGCCCCCATATAAGGGTACCCCCAAATTTTCGGTAATTTGGGTTTCTTGAGCGCGTTTTTCAACCGACTTCACTGAAATTTGCTACATTGGGTTCTTATTGGGTACTAAATGGCTCCACAAAAAATTATAAATATAGGTCATCTTTCTCTGGTAGCCCCCATATATCGGTACCTCCTAATATTCAGTATTTTGGGGGTTTTGATCGTATTTTTCCGCCGAACTAGCTGTAATTTAGTAATTTGAGTTCTTATTCGGTAGCAAATCTCTCAACAAAAAATTATGAATATTGGTCCATTTGATAGCCCCCATATAAGGGTACCCCCAATTTTCGGTATTTGGGGGTTCTTGAGCGCATTTTTCAACCGAATTTGCTGCAATTTGGTAATTTGTAGTCGTATATGGTAACAAATCTCTCTACCAAAAATTTTTAATATTCACCCCCTTTTTGGGGTAGTCCCCATATAACCCCCTTTTTTTATATTAAAATAGTTATCTGATTTGTTCCGCGTTTTGAGTTTGGTTCTAAGTCTCTTTTGTAATCATTTCACCTGCGGAGGATAGAGAGATAAACAATTAGAACGTAAGGTTCGATAATTAACTATAGCCGCATTTAGACCTAGCCCCTGATTGGAAGTTCGAGAATTTGAACTAAGCTTGGAAGAAATAATAAGATGGGCAAAGTTTGGATGAAATCTAAATTTTCTGAAACGGATTTGGTCCAAAGAAACATGGGGTCTAGAACCAATATTTCGATGAGACACATTTTCACCGTGTTAAAGTCTATACACCCTCATTAGACATAAGGCTGAGAGTATAATTATCCTTTAAAATTTTCTAAAATTTTTAATTATGGTTTACATAATCCGTTTTTAGAAATGTCGGTATAGGTCCACTTTTTGGTATGTTCCCTATATTTTCATTTCTAGTACCTGTCAATATATCTATGGTGGAGGGTATCCAAAGTTCGGCCCGGCCGAACTTACCGCTTTTTCACTTGTTTATATTAAAATAGTTATGCAATTTGTTCCACGTTTTGGGTTTGGTTCTAAGACTCTGTTGTAACTATATCACCTGCGGAGGATATCGAGATAAAAAACTAGAACGTAAGGTTCGATAATGAACTATATTTGAACTATAACCCGTATTTAGACCTAGCCCTTGTGTGGGAGGTACCAGAAGGAGTGAACCGATATTCCCCATCTTCGAATTTGAACTAAGTTTGGAAGAAATAATAAGATGGGCAAAGTTTGGATGAAAGCTAGATTTTCTGAAACGGATTTGGCCCAAAGAAACATGGGGTCTAGAACCAATATTTCGTTGAGGCACATTTTCACGGTGTAAAGTGTATATACCATCATTGGCCATAAGGCTGAGGGTGTAATTATCCATTAAAAATTTCTGAAATTTGTATTATAGTTTACATAGAAATATCGGTATAGGTCCACTTTTTGGTATGTTCCCTATATTTTCATTTCTAGTACCTGTCGCTATATCTATGGTGGAGGGTATCCAAAGTTCGGCCAGGCCGAACTTAACGCTTATTCACTTGTTTATATTAAAATAGTTATCTGATTTATTCCCCGTTTTGAGTTTGGTTCTAAGATTCTGTTGTAATCATTTCATCATGCGGATGAGATAAAAAATTAGAACGTAACGTTCGATAATGAAATATAGCCGCATTTAGGCCTAGCCCCTGTGTGAAGGTTCCAGAAGAAGTGGACCGATATTCCCCATCTTCGAATTTGAACTAAGTTTGGATGAAATAATAAGATGGGCAAAGTTTGAATGTAATCTAAATTTTCTGAAACGTATTTGGTCCAAAGAAACATGGGGTCTAGAACCAATATTTCGATGAGACACATTTTCACGGTATTGAAGTGTATACACCCTCATCAGCCATAAGGCTGAGGGTATAATTATCAATTAAAAATTTCTGAAATTTGTATTATGGTTGACATAAACCGTTTTTAGAAATGTCGTTATAGGTCAACTTTTTGGTATGTTCCCTATATTTTCATTTCTAGTACCTGTCAGTATATCTATGGTGGAGGGTATCCAAAGTTCGGTCCGGCTGAACTTAACGCCTTTTAACTTGCTTCTTATACATCCGGCCCCCGGGTTTTTTGTATTGCATATTCAGATTTAGCAAAAACTGTATTTGTAATGTCGACATGTTATTTTCAAATAAAGGAGGGAGCGGAAAGGGCAACCACCAATTGGAAAGATGCTACTGAATGCTTCACCGCCCTCGAAAAATGACTTTATATCAAGAATGAAAAATGTGTTAAAACGTATACACCCAAAAATGCAAAATACCTAGATCAAGAACGAGTTCATATAACTAATTGGAGAATACATAAATAAGCCTATTGATGAATAAGTGAAAAAAAAATGAATTCTTATCGGGTTTAGCGGATGAAACTATATATGTATACGATTTTTGACAAGGTATCTAAAAAGGCAAATAATGTTTCCTTTGCTACGTAAAAAATAAAATCAGTTTGGGTTTGGATCCAACATTTTTGAGAGGTCAAGTATATGACGGCGCGTCTAACATGTCAGGCATTTATAAATGTTTTTGTTAGCACTCTGTATACTATTTAATACCATCTGCTAAATTTCATGTAAATCGAACAAACATAGGTGCACCATTTACATAAAATCGAACGAAAATATATATAAGCCATATATCAAAATCTGAACCGATTTCAACAAACCTTATCACACATCATTTTTCCCTCATTGCATTTGCTATGCAAAATTTTGTTCATTCGGACAAATATTGGTAGTTGGTGCACCATTTATATAAAATCGGACGAACATATATCTAAATCGGAACCCATTTTCACGAAACTTAGCACACATCATTTTAGACTTAATTCAGTGCTCTATATCAAAGTTTCGTGCAAATCGAATAATATATAAGAACTTTGGTGCAACATTTACATTAAATTGGACGAAACTATATATGAGAGCAATATCCAAATCTGAACCGATTCTAGCAAAACTTCGCATACATTAATCTAGACCTAAGTCAGTACTCTGTGCAAAATTGTGTCTCCATCGAACGAATATTGGGAGTTTGGTGCACCATTTAAATAAAATCGGACGAAACTATATATGGGAATTATATCTATATCTGATCCAATTTCAACATAACTTCGTACACATCAATCTGGACCTAAGTCAGTACTCTGTATCAGTCGAACTAATATGATGCTCCATTTACATAAAATCGGACGAAACTATATATATCTAAATGTGATCCGAATTTCAGGCAACTTAAAACATATCATTCTAGACATAATTCAGTACGACGTGCCAAATATTGTGCAAATCGAAAGATATATAGGTACTTTTGTAAACCATTTACATTAAATCGGACAAAAATATATATGCGAGCTATATCTAAATCTGAACCGATTTTTCCCAATTTCAATAGGGTTCGTTCTTGGGCCTATGCCAAATTTCATCCAATTCGGATCATGAATGCGACCTGTACTTTGTTTACATTTTAACATGGATAGACGAACAGACGGACGGATATGCATAAATCGGCTTAGAAAGGGATTCTATGCATATTCTTAAAATATTCCTTTTGCCTGTTACAAATATATGCACAAAAAATAATACCCTGTATCACAGTGTGGTAAAGGGTATAATAATAACAAATTACAACCAATTAGATAGAAAGATGTGCCCAAAAACATTGAAATACCGAATATTGGAGTAAGGGTTATATGGGGGCTATCTCGAAACACAAGCCAATATTGATAATTTCTCGCAGGCAGATATGATAGCCAAAGTGAATCCAAAATACTAATTTACAGCTGATTCGATTAAAAAGTGTGTCAAAAATCGCTATAATACCGAATATTTGGTATTATAGGGATTTTTATTTTAGGATAGTTAGTACTGCATATACCCCATATTCAGTACCAACTATATAATTGCGATTTCTATCGTGATTTCAACAGAAAGAAAGACGGTCGGACACACATTATAGAACCGTAGAATGATCAAGAATATATGTATATATTTTATGGGGTCTCCGATGAATATTTCGATGTCTTCAGGGTCACTTATATCAAACTCCTTGAATTTTGTGCAGCGGTTGGAGTCCTTACTAATGTAGTGTTGGCATTTTCTCCGGGTGTCCTATTTGGATAATCCTCATGTGTCGATGACGAATTTAGTTATTAAAATGTCAGGGGGGCTTCAGATGCATTCCACGTGGGTAGAAACACATATTTATACCCTCAGCCTTATGGCTAATGATGATAAAGTCAAGTATATTGAACTTGTAGGGACCAATCAATGTAGTTCATTATACCCAAGGTAAGACAAAACAACAATCGGTCCACTCCTTCTGGAAATTCCACAACAAAATTATCAAAAATTTGCTGAAATGTATTTTATAATATCACGTGCACAACTTAATATTTTTACCAAGTCTGTATATATTATAATTCACTCCCTCATGTACCTCCTTAATTAATTTTATAACATCACGCGATCGGACTATCTGATTTCAACTATCCTTTGTACAACCTAATATTTTAACCGTGACTGTACAATGCTGAAAGATGGACTTTTCGATTCTCCCTTTTTTCTGTATTTCTCTTCAGTTGAATCAACCTTTCTTGTTCGTTGTTTCGGTGTAGAGTATCGGGGAATCGGCCTCGCCCAAGTGTATTACTTTTCTTACAGGTCATTTGTAATATCATTCATCGTATCATTAGAATTTAACTCTGTATAAGAAATTTTCAAAAAAAAAACTTCTCTAATTCAGTTTCTATTTTCACAACATTTCTTCTTTCAATTCCAATTGCCAAATTATTTTTTCTCCTTCCAATAATTCTGAGTATTGTTTTGAGTGATGCGAATTTTATTGATGGTGTTGTTGCTGTTGTCGTTTTTAGATAGCGCAACCGATATACCGACAATTGGTGTTGCTAGGAGGATTATTGTTGTTGTCGGTTTGCCGTTACCGCTGCTACGGGTTTCTTAAAATAGATAATAGGAACCACACCGACCGACAATGCCAGTGTTGTCGTCATCAGTCAGTCGTCAGTTATCAACTTCGTCGTTGGATTAACAGCAGCAGCAGCATTAGCTTTTGCTGTAGTAACGTCGCTTGATTTTTTTTCTGCTGGCCCGCCATGTCTGTCTATGTCTACGTCTATGATTATCTAGATGGAAATGCACCTGACTCGTTTGGTATTTGCACGTTTTTCATCGTGAATTTGTTGTAGTTGTTTTTGTTTTTCTGTCTGTATATTGCACATGCGCTTTTAGCGCTTATTATAGTTGTTAGTAGTTTTTTGTGCTGTTGTTGTTATTGCCGGCAGCGGTTTGTAGTTGTTTTTTTTATTGTTGTTGCCGGATTCGTGAAGTATTTGTGGGTGCTACAAATAAAAAGAGTTGCCAAGATTGATTCAATTTTGGAAGAATTAAAGAATATAAGTGTAGAATATCCAATTCTTCTGTGCATAGAATACCTGCCGCCGTTCTGCAATATATAAAAGGTGCCTAACAGAATATATTCTATCTATAGAAGACGTGAAAAGGGTTTCTATTACAACAGACGCGTATTTTTTCTTTAGAATATCTGAAGGATATTCTGTATACCCTTGATAGAAGTATATCCTGAAAAAGTGGATGAAGAGGGCATCAATTTATGGAATTCCTGAACAAGGTTCAAAAAGATTACTACTGGCTGTAGATGATCTGAAGATTGGAAAGAGATCGTCTGCCACGATAATACCCGAAAGAGATCTTTCATCAATAGAAGTTAATAATAAAGTGTTTTTGTCTATAAAACACCTAAAATAGGGCTTCAGACTATGAAGACCCTATGAAAGTCCTTATTTTTGTCAATAGACGGGAATAGATAGGAAAATGATCTTAAGACGTAATGAATAAGGTATTCTGTGTATAATGGGCCTGAGGACCTATATATAAGGGATCCCTGAACAGCACAGACGATATGAATAAAATTGTAATTTCCTTAAATGATTTTAAGGAAGTCCGATGAATCTAGAATATCTGAAAGAAGTATTTCATCAATAGAAGTCCATAATAAAATATTCTATCTATAAAACACATAAAGGATGTCTCAGAGAGAGAGAGAGAGAGGGAGAGAGAGAGAGAAAGAGATAGAGAGAGAGCTGAAGGTTAGGAAGAGTTAATGTACGAGCTGAAGGCAAGGAGTCCTTATAGGTCAGGTGAAGCTCAGACAGACTTTATAGGACAGGATTCTTTATAGGTGAGCTACAGCTCAGGGATTCTTTACAGGTGGCCTGGAGCTAAGGAAGTCTTAATAGAGCTGGATCTTGGGAAGTCTTTATAGGCCGGCTAAAGCTTTGGTAGTCTTAATAGGCGAGCTAAAGCTCAGGATGTTTTTATAAGCGAGCTGATGGTCGTGGAGTGTTTATAGGACAATTGAAGTTCAAGAGTCTTTTCTACTCGAGTCCTTATATACCAGGTGAATCTCGAACAGTATATGATAGATAAAGCTCTGGGAGTCTTTATAGGCCAGCTACAGCTTAGGTAGTTTTAGTAGATGAGGGTCAGGGAGCTTTCTATCTATGCAAGACCTGAGATTTTTCTGTAAAAGGCCTTGAAATGTTATGTTTACACTGATAATGAAAAAGATCTTCTGTATATAGAAAACCTGAGAACTTCTTTGTTCGGATATTCATTGACCCACTAGCTCATAAACTCTTTATTTGTGGACACTCTGATTCGTCACCTCGTCTATATATTGACTTTGTAGTTCGTTTGGTTCTCTATAAATACACTGTGGAGACTCACAGATATGAAGTTCATACATACGGCGTTAAAGTGCTTTATCTTTTCAATATTGCTCAAACTTGTTTTTAAAGCCTTCCTGAATAAAAGCTCGTGAATATAGACTTCTTCAACATCGGATTGTTTATAAACCCCACCATACCTTCAGATCGTTCATAAAATCTCCATGTTGAAGTTAGTCTATAAAAATACTCCTTGCTACTTCAGGAGATTATACTATTTAACTAAGCCTTTGTCCGGAGCTTCGATTCGTCTGTTAGGACTTCCTGAGCCTTAGCTCGTCTATCAGGATTTTGTAAGTTTCAGTTCGACTATAAATAATCACTGATCTGCAGTTCGACACCTTGATATTCTGCTCTTCTATTAAGACTTCTGGAACTTCAGATCTTTTATAAAGACTCACTGATCTTCAGTTCGCCTATAAAGACTCCTAGTGCCTAAATACTGCCCCTCGCCTGCCTGAGGTTTAGTTCGTTTATATAGACTCCCTGAGCTTCCGATCGTTCATAAAAACACCCTGAACCTTAGCTCGCATATACAGACAATCTGAGCCTCAGTTCATCTATAAAGACGCCCTGAGCTTCCGTTGGTCCATGAAGACACCCTGAGCCTCAACTCGCATGTAAAGAAAACCCGAGTCTCAGCTGAGCTTCAGTTCATCTATAAAGAACTGTGATCTGCAACTCATATAAAGGAGCTATGATCTCCTAGAATTTCAGCAGCTCTATAAAGATTCCCTATAAATAGTCTATAAAAAGCTTCCCTGAACCCCAGTTTTTATATTCAACCGTCCTGATTTACAGCTCGCCTATAAAAACCTTCAGTCGTCTAAAATGACGTACCAAGCATCAGCTTATCTATATTGACTCCGTGAGCTCCCTGGGCATCAGTTTATCTATTAAGACTCCGTGAGCTTCAGTTTGTCTATAAAGATTTACAGTTCGATCCTCCTGAGATTCTAAAATACATAAGGACTCCTTGAGTCATACCTCGATTCAGAGCTGTGATCTGCAACTCATATAAAGGATCTATGATCTTCTAGAATTTCAGCAGGTCTAAAGGACTCCCTATGAAAAGTCTATAAAAAGCTTTAACTTTTCTATAAATACACCCTAATACTTAGCTCGTCTATGTAGATGCCCTAAGCTTCATCTCGTCCACAAAGTAACCTTGATCTATACCTCCCTGAACCCCAGTTCTTCTATTAAAACGTCCAGCTCGTCTATAAGAACCTTCAGTTGTCTATAATGACATCCTAACATCAGGCTTGCTGAGCTTCAGTTCGTCTAAAGTTCGATCCTCTAGAGATTCGATCATATATAAGGACTCCATGATCCATATCTCGATTCAGTTCATTTGTAAAGTCTTCCTGAGGTTTAGTTTGTCTATAAATACCCCCAGAGTTTCACCTCGTTCATAAATACTGTCTGAACGTCCGCTCGTCGCTCTGAGCTTCAGCTCGTCTATAAAGACTCTATTAGTTTCCGATCGTCCATATAAAGACAACTAGAGCCTCAGCTCATCAAAAAGACGCCTTGAACTTCAGCTCTTCTATAAAAACTCCCTAAGCTTCCGATCATTCATAAAGACACCCTGAACCTCAGCTCTTGTATAAAGACAACATGAACCTCAGCTGGCATATAAAGACACCCTGAGTATTATATCGTATAAAGAGACAAGCTGAGCTTCAGCTCGTCTATAACGACATCCTGAACCTTAGCTAGTGTAAAAAGAGACAACATGAGCGTCAGCTCATCTATAAAGATGACATGAACTTCATCTCGTCTATAAAAACTATATGATACCCTTCACCACTTTGGGTATATTCAACATATGAATCATAACAGACGTTGAAGGACCATAAACACGAAAATGGATCCATAAACATGTTATTCTGCAACCTATACTAAATTTTTCATTTGGTCAGATATAGAGTTGCTATATATATATAACGTGAACCGATTTCAATGAGACTTGTCAGAGATTAACTTATATTAACTACAATTCATTGTGTGGTAATCAGACAAACTTTGGGTCTTTAGTGCACAATTTACATACACTCGGAAGAAAAAATATATAGAAGCTATATCTAAATTTGGACCAATTTTCAGGAAACTTAACACACATCATTCTAGACCTAATTCATTACGATATGCCAAATTTCGTGCAAATCGAAAGATGTATAGGGTATTTGGTGGACCATTTACATTAAATCGGTCGAAACTATATATGGGAGCTATATCTAAATCTTAACCGATTTTTACGAAACTTATATATTACATCATTCTAGACCCAATTCAGTACACTATACCAAATTTAGTACAAATCGAAAGATATATAGGGTATTTGGTGGACTGTTTACATTAAATCGGACGAAAATATATATGGGAGCTATATCTAAATCTGGACCGATTTTCAGGAAACTTAACACACATCATTCTAGACCTAATTCATTACGCTGTGCCAAATTTCGTGCAAATCTAAAGATATATAGGCACTTTGGTGCACCATTTACCTTAAATCGGACGAAACTATATATGGGAGCTACATCTAAATCTGAACCGATTTTCTCGAAAATTGGCACACTTTATTCTGGAACTAATTCAGTATGCCAAATTTGCAAATCGAAATATATATAAGGACTTTGGTGCCCCATTTACCTTAAATCGGACGAAAATATATATGAGAGCTATATCTAAATCTGAACCGATTTTTCCCAATTTCAATAGGGTTCGTCCTTGGGCCAAATAAGTGAGCTGTGCCAAATTTTATCAAAATCGGTTAATAAATGTGACCTGTACTTTGTTTACAATTTAACATGGACAGACAGACAGACGCACAGACGGACGGGCGGACAATCGACTTAAAAAGTGATTCTATGCATATTCTCAAAAGGAACCATGTGTCTATCTCGTTTCCTTTTGCCTGTTACAAACATATGCACAAAGACTTAATACCCTGTACCACAGTGCGGTGAAGGGTATAAATATGATTGCTCAGAATTTCAGTAGATATAAAAGGACTACCTGAGTCTCGTTTGTCTATGAAGAGTACACAAATTGTCTGTGTATACACAAAAAGCCGTAGTCTACCCCTCGTCTATAAATACTGCCTTAGCTTTAGTCTTTATAGAGGAACTGTGTTTCACTGAGCCTCATCTCGCCTATAAAGACTTCTTGGTCTTTAGCTCGCCTGTAACGACTCTCTGGCTCGATTGAGTTTCACATCGTGTATTAAGACTCTCTTATATTCGACTGGCCTATAAAGGTTCCCTTAGTCTATAAAGATTATCTTAGCTTCTGTTGGCCTATAAGGACTTCTTGTGCTTTATGAAGAGTTTGCAGCTCGTCTATAAAGACGATCTAATACACAGATTGTATGTGTATACAAAGAAGCCATAGTCTACTTCTCGTAGACAAGAAGTCCTATAAACACTTCCTAAGAATCAGTTCATCTGTAAAGACTTCCTGAGCCTCAGTCGCCTATAAGGACTTACTGAGCTTCAGCTCGTCTATAGGCACTCCTGGAGCTTCAGGTGGAAAATTTAACTCGTCTAAAAAGACTCACAGCAGTCTCAGAGCTTTTATGAGGGCTTCCTAAGATTCAGTTTGTCTGTAAAGACTTCCAGAGCTTTAGAACGCCTATAAATAAGCCTTAATTCGTCTACACTGCGTATCATAACTATAGACGCACCCTTAATTCAATTGGTATATTAGTTGACAAATACAATGGACCCATTAAGTTATTGTTCACAATAAAACTATCAAAAACACATATTATTCAACAAAAATAATTAATTTATTCTTTATGGTTTCGCCGAATTCTGCACTTTCAAAATTGCTGGTGTTGCATAACTATAGACGCACTTTAACAAAATTAGAAAAATTTATTTTTTAAAACTTAAATAAAATAAAATAACTTTTATAAATAATGGGTAGGGCCTCCCTTATTTCGAATAAGTTCAAAAATTTTATCCATCACACTGTTGATCAAAATTATTCGCAAGTCTTCATCGATTGACCGCCATTCATCGAAAATCACTTCTTGGAGGTAAAATACAGTTTGGTATTGGAGGTTTTCTGCATAGACACGATGAGTCAAGATTCCACACATGTTCTCGATCGGATTCTGGTCGGAAATTTTAATATTTTTCGATTTTAACCATACTTGAGTATGGCGACTTTTATGAACTGGTGCGTTGTCCTGCTAAAAAACGAGTCCTTGATTGTTGCTGCTTTCCCAAAATGGCAATAATTTGTCTTCCGAGACTTGAACGTACTCAATCCGACAACATGGAAATGTCAAATAAAGCATTCCGTGGCTATAAAATGTTCCCAAGGCCATAAAGCAACCGCCACCGAAATATCGTATTAAGAAATAACGATATTTCGGTAACCACCACCTTGGGAGCATTTTATAGCCACGGAATGCTTTATTTGGCATTTCCATGTTGTCGGATGAATTCAATGGAGTACGTTCAAGTCTTGGAAGACAAATTCGGCGAAACCATAAAGAATAAATTAATTATTTTTGTTGAATAATATGTGTTTTTGATCGCTTTATTGTGAACAATAACTTAATGGGTCCATTTTATGTGTCAACTAACATACCAATTGAATTAAAGGTGCGTCTATAGTTATGATACGCAGTGTATAAAGACTCCTTTAGCTTCAGTTACCTTATAATGAAGTCATAAGCTTTAGTCCGTATACAAAGACTACCTGAGTTTCAGTTCGTCAATAAAGGCTCCTTGAATTTTAGATCATCTAGCTTCAGTTCGTCTATTATGACTGCATCAGCTTTACTTGCGGAGCTTTAGCTCATCTTTAGAAAACTCTCTGAACTTCTGATCGCCTATACAGATTCCATGAGCTTCAGCTCTCATATAAAACCTCCCTGCTAATGGAGATTCAAAAAGGTATCCTTGGCAACCCCATCAATTAGTCATCAACTCCATACCATTCCAACAGGAGAATAACAACAATTTTGTGTTGTTTTGGAAGTTCTTTAACATACTCCCCACTAAACTTGTGGCACTTCTAACAAGCTAACAATGCAACAACTTTACAAATTCTATGAATTTTTGGTATTCTTGTTGTTCTAACTTTGCAAATTGTTTTTTTTCAGTTTGTTGTTGCTGTTTCATTCGGCAACAACATGATGGAGAAAAATTTAAATAAAATGCTGTAATTTAGCTGTTGGCAATGATTTACAACTGAAACAAAAACAGCAACAACAGCATCAACATGGTTCCTAACAGCAACAATAACTCGAGGAATAGAACGAATCAGTGGACATAGTAGAATTTTAGTCAGCTTAGAACTTAGAACCGAGCTTTGACTAATCCCAAAGAATATTGGAACTATGAAAAAAAATCACTACGTGACTCAATGGGTGACTGACGGACTGTAGCTGCTGGACAGACAAGCTGACATATTGGGGCAACCATTGGAACATTGCATAAAGAACAATCGAATGGCGTGCTCTTTACACGTCAAACGAATTACTTTGACTCAAACAATTTGCCAGAGGCAATGAGGGAAGCGGGAGAAGGGAGAGAGAGGGCTTGGGATTGGGAAATGAAGTAAAGTATTCTATGGCGGTGGTGGCAATGGTTGGGGGAGTTCAGCGTTTTGTTAACAATTATTTAACAAAATGTGAAAATTCAGTTTCGGTTCAACTTTAGCCTCAGGTTCAACACCAGCCGGCAACCGAGCGACCAAGTTGCTAGCCTACCACTGACAAACTTCAAATGTATTTGAGAGAGATCAAATAGAAGGAAAATAAAAAAAACTTCTTTTCTGCAGTTTTCCCATGATTTTTGTTTTGGCCAAAAATTGGAAAATTACAGGTTAGTTCGGAATGAATGACTGACTGCCAGCCTGTTTGGTTTCAATTGCCATTGTAATACGCTTTTAAAGCCATCCATCCATCCGACCAACCACCAATCCATACAAGGTGTAAAGTAACCTGTTGCAGCAGTCTGAGGCCAACGAACGTCAGCAATCATTCATTCAGTCAGCCAGTCAGTCGGCGGTTCGTTGGAGGCATTGTTTTTTTTTTTTTTTTGAAAATGTCTGGGAGTGCTGTGTGCTGGTGTCATGGAGTATTTGGGGTATTACAGCACCATGATATATTTCGGAATTCAACCTCAACCATTCATTCGATCACCGCACTAAACAACGATCCATCCATCCGATCTATACATAAAATAGTCATTTTAACAATCATTTACTCGCTAACACCTTGCAGCATCTTTTGTTTATGTGTTGTTGTTATTTTTGTGGGTTGCCTTAAAGATACTTGGTGTTCGAATGAGGTATAACACCTTTGTGAGGGGTTTTTTATTCGGTTAGCATTTTAATAGCAAAGGACACCGAGAGTTCAAATCTATCAATGTAGGAGTTCACAAATGTGTGAAGTTCGGAAATAAACATAGGGATCGGCTGAGAGTTGCACTACGAGCTAGAGGGAGTTTTTACAGGGATACTGTATAGATGAGCTGAAGTACAGCGAGTCTTTATAGGAGAGCTAAAGCTCAGGGAGTTGTTATAAGTGAGCTGACACTTAGGATGCCTTTATGCAGAACTGAAGTTCGGGGAGTCTTTGTAGTCGAGCAAAATCTTAGAGACCCTTTATAGTCGAGCTTAGTCCATCTGAGCTCAGGGAGTCTTTATGTACAGCCTGAAGCTCCGGGAGTTTTTATAGCCGATCTAACGCTTATGGAGTCTTTAAATACGATGTTAAGTACAGACGTTTTTGTGGACTTCACTTAGTAAATGTCCAGGGTGTACTTATTGATGTGCTGAAGTTCAGGGAGTCTTCATAGAAGAGCTGAGGAGTTTTTATAGACGAGCTCCATCTCAGGAATTTTTTGGCGAGTTCCAGCTCAGGAATTTCTATAGACGAACTAAGGCTCAGGAAGTCTTTATAGACGAGCTGGGGCTCAGAGAGTTTTTATAGGCGAACTGAGGCTCTGGGAGTCATTATATATCACCTGCAGCTAAGGGAGTCCTTATGGATGAGCTGAAGCTGAGGGATGTTTTTTTGAAGCTCAGGATGTCTTTATAGGCGAGTAGAAGCCCAAAGAGTCTTTACATGTGAAATGAGGCGCAGGGAGTCTTTATAGATGTGCTGAAGCCCAGGGACTCTTTATAGGTGCGAAGAAGCTCAAACAGTCTTTATTTACGTTCTGAACCTCAGGTATCTTTATAGCCGTGCTGAAGCTCCGGGAGTCTAAGGATATTTAAAGCTCTGGGAGTGTTCATAGATGTACTCAATAGCTTTTATAGAATTTAAGGAATTTTTATATATGAATTAAAGCTCAGGGAGTCTTTATAGGAGAGCTGAAGTTCAGGGAGTCTTTATATATAACCTGCAGTTAAGGGAGTTTTATGTTTGGGATCAATCTCAGAGATTCTTAAAAGACGATTCGAGGTCCAAGAAGCCTTTTTAGTTGAGTTGTAGCTCAAGGAGACTTATTAAATCAGGTGAAGATCAGGGTCAGGTGAAAGTCAGAGAATCTTTACAGCCCAGCTGAAACTGAGGGGTCTTATAGGCGACATGAAACTCCGGAGGTTTTTATAGGCGAAATGAGGCTTCGCAGGTCGTTGAAGCTGTGGGGTTTTTATAGGTGAAATGAGGGAAACTTAATTGATGAGCTGAAGCTCAGGGATATTTTAAACGAAGCTCAGTTGAGTTGATGCTATATATGAGTTGATGCTAAGGAAGTCTTACTAGGTCAGGTGAAGCTTATTAAGTGTTTATAGGTCAGCAGAAACTGAGTGGTCTTTATATGCAAGATGAGGCTGCGGGTGTCTTTGTAGTGGTACTGAAGCTCAGGGTGTGTTTATGTGCGAGCTACAGCTCAGAAAATCTGTAAAGGAGAGCTCATGGCAGTCTTCTTTGGTGAGCTGAAGCTCAGAGAGTCCTTACAGACGTTCGGAGCCTCAGAATTCTTTTTATACGAGCACAAAATAACATTATGAACATTCTGAGGTCCAGGCAGTCCTCAGTCCTGAAATTCAGGGAGTTTTATAGACGAACTGAAGCTCAGGAAGTCCTTATAAGCAAGATAAAGCCCAGGGGGTCTTTAAACCCAGGCTGATGCTCAGGGAAAGTTTGTAGACTCACGGAGTTTTTATAGGTGAGTTCGTACAGGCGAGCGAAGTCTCTGATGTGTTTATAGTATTTATGGACGAGCTGTAGTCCAGGGGGTGTTTATAGGCTCAAGGAGTCACAATATGGCGAGTCGAAACTTAGGCAGTTCGTTATATTTCGAGCTGATGGAGCTCATAGGGAAAATTTATAGAAACAGGATGTTTTTATAGGCGAGCTGAAACTCATGGAGTTCATACAGGCGAGCTGAAGTTTTTGGAGTGTTTATTGTCTTCATGGTCGAGCTGTAGCTCAATGAGTCGCAATATGCCGAGTCGAAGCTCAGGGAGTCGTTATATTGCGAGCTGATGGAGCTCATAGGTAAAGTTTATAGACTCAGGAAGTTTTTATAGGGGAGTTGAAACTCATGGAGTTCGTACAGGCGAGCTGAAGTTTTTGGAGTGTTTATTGTCTTCATGGACGAGCTGTAGCTCAAGGGTTGTTTATAGGTTCAAAGAGTCGCAATATGGCGAGTCGAAGCTCAGGGTGTGGTAATATTGCGAGCTGTTGGCTCATAGGCAAGTGATATAGGAATCGGAAGAAGATTTTTAGATATAGAGGATCAACATAAGGTCTCTAGTTATAGAAGACCCGCGGAAGATCCTCTAGTGAACGGCAGAAAGCCTTCTACCTTTTAAATTCCGACAGAAAGACTTCTCGCTACCGAAGACCAGCGGAAGGTTTTCTAGCTATAGAAGACTGGCAGAAGGTCCTCTAGGAAAATAAGACCGACAGAAGATCTCATAGTGTTGAAAAATGGGCACAACGTCCTCTAGCCATAGAAGATCGCTCAGGCAGAACTTCTTCTAGTTACAGAACACCGGCAGAAAGTCTTCGAACTATAGAATGAGGACAGAATGTCCTCAAGAAGGCCGACTGAAGATGTTCTAACTATAGAAGTCAAGTCTTCTAGCTACATTAGGTCTAGTTATAGACACCTACAAGAGGTGTCAAGGCTATAAAATACCGGCAGAATTTCTTCTGGCAATATATGGATGAAGGTCCTGTAGCTTTAGAAAACGGGTAGAATGTCTTCTAGCTGTAAGAGACCTGTAAAAGGTTTTTTAGCTATAGAAGACTCGCAGAAGGGGTTCTAGAGAATACCGGCCGAAGCTCTTCTAGATTTAAAATACCGTTAGATGATCGACTATAGAAGATCGGTGGAAGATTTTCTAGCTATAAAAAACGTCAGAAGGTCATCTAGCTGTAGAAGACCAGCATGAGATCTTCTAGGTATAGAAGACCGGTATAAAATCTACAAGTTATTTCTGTGGCGATCTTCTATACCTAGAAGACCTTCTGCAGATCTTCTAGCTAGACCTACGTGAGGTTTATCGTGTTTGCGAGCTTCAACAGGCATATTCAAAACTATATATATTATGGATAACAGTGCTTCTCCCAATAGTAGTGATGGGAAAGGTCATAAACATATTAAAGTCATAGGCTTCCTATCTATACAACTCCATATTAGGACACACAAATAACTTCCCCTCACAATCTCCTACAAGCCATCCCTCCGATTGCCAAAAAATTCATTCTCGACTATTTACGGTGCACTTTATCTTTTGTTTTTAATTCAAGATTTGATTTTCGCAACAGCAACAATTTTAAACTGATCATGATCTAACTATGATCTCACAGACAAATCATGATGTGCCGGTGGATTGATGCTGCTTCGGATGATGATGAAATATCACTTCAAGCTATAATCTGCCGGTGGTTCAATAATTCTTTCCCAATGTTTTCGTTTTTTTCGACAGCCTTCATTGCCATTCTAAACCTTGTTATTTTCAAATTCTTGGCAATTTCCTTTAAGAGAACCAAAAACAAAAAAAAAAAAAAAACAAAAAACCCTCCATTCTTTTACAACCACCATTACACAGATACACCTCCGTTTTGTCAATGTGGTTGTAACCCAAAAAATTAGCTAGTAGTACTTCGTATATGGATTAATTGAAATAAAGGGCTTTACAATTAGTTGCCTATGGTTTACCACCAAGATGCTATTCAATTCAACTCTCCAGCCAAGGCAAGGTTGTTGGCAACTTCAGGTGATCTTCGCTGCCACCAGTAGTAAATTATAGGTTTGCTGTTGTTGATGGTTGAAGTTGTTACTTCTTGTTGATCCACTTTGCATTGGAATTTTTATGTGCAATGCATGGTTTTTCGGTTTGGCCCCAACTCTAATTGGGGTTTTGTTGTGGGGAGTGGTATTATTTAGCTATGAATTTTACTAATTGGCAAACGATAAACGTGTGAATTTGTTAGTATGTGGTTGGTAGCGTATATGGATTAGTTTGATCTACTTTATAATTACAATATTAACTAGTTTAGATTATACCCTTGAATTCGTTAAATTCTAACTTAATTTGGGGCTTAGTTGTATTTAAATTATTTGGTCAGGATATGTACACCTTCAATTAACGACCCACCTGATGGGTGCGACATATGTTTTACATCAAATGCTGCTCTAATAATGTGAGCTATTTTTTAGACGAAATATCTAGTAGAGAAGGAACAGGAAATATATATCGCCAAAAACATGGGTATATCTTATAAATAACCTATTGCGGATTTTACCAATTTTAGTCAAGAAAAGCGTCAAAACAAGTAAAATCGTAAAGAGGGCCCACACTGCAAGTTGCCTTCTCAAAGGAATTTTATCGAACATTCATTTACAGCCTGTTTTTGTAAAATTGCAAACGAACGAATTCGAGTGACTTACGACCAAACCTTTATTAATGTTTATAAATGTTTTCTGATTCAAAACAAAAATAAATGACATATTTTTCAAAACCAAGGAGTTTGGTCGTAAGTCACTCGAATTCGTTCGTTTGGAATTTTACAAAAACAGGCTGTTAGTCTGTTTCGAAAATTGTCATTATAGATATGTTAGTCTTAGTAAAGGGGCTGAATAGTGTCTTTATGGACCATCTGGTGGGAGTTTTTATAGGCGAGCTGGAGCTCATTAGTCTTTATAAAAGTGCTGAAGCTCAAGGAGACTTAATTGATGTGCTAACGCTATGGAAGACTGAATGGATGAACTTAAAGTAATTAAGTTTTTATAGACGAAGTTTAGAGAGTCTTAATAGGAGAGTTGAGCCTAAGATAGTATTTATAGGGGAGATGAAGCTCTGGAGAATTCATAGGCGAGCTGAATGGAGTCAGGCTCTAGTAGTGACTGAATCACTTGAGGGTTAACAAGTTTTTATAGACGAGCTGAAGGACAGGAATTATTAAAAGAATACCTGCAGCTAAGGAGTCTTAGAAGACGAGCAAATATAGGGAATCTAATTAGAGGAGCTGAAGTTGTGAATATATATAGACGAACTTAAGCAGCGTAGTTTGTAGGTGCGAGCTTAAGCTCACTAGTCTTTATAGACTTAATGTAGGGTGTCTACGTATACACGCTATATCTGGGAGTCCGTTTAGATGAGTTTAGGGTCAGGAAGTCTCAATTAATGATATGAATGCCAAATAGTCTTTATAAACGATCTGAATTCCATGGAATCTATATATGCGACCTGAAGCTGAGAGATTATTTATAGGGGGGCTGAGCTTTTCCTGAAGTTTAGGGTACATAGAATCAAAAGATCAGGGATATTTTAAAGGTTAACCGTCTTTATATATGAACTGAACTGAAGTTTAGGGCGTCTTTATATAAGAAATCTGGGTAGGGAGTATTTTTCGACTGAAGCTGGAGGGATAATAGTTGAGCTAAGAGGCCTGTGAATCTCTTAAAGCTATTGGAAGCCCAGGAATTATTTATAGATAATCTATCGTTTAAACTGTCTTCATATACGAGATGAGCGTTATGGGGCCTTTATAG